>NW_008773142.1:0-346 GCF_000715545.1 Opisthorchis viverrini
GAATGTGTCCAGCACCAAAAGCTGCGTTGAGAATGCCATGTATTGCGTACGGCGAACCATCGTTTACCGAAGAGATTGATGTTTTACGTGCCCAATTAAGGATGGCGAGAGCAAAGACGTGGCCAATCCCTGACTTAGCAGAGGGGTATAAAAGAGATTGCGAAACGATTGGGTGCCGCCGGGGTCACTTAACTTCGAGGGTAGGCACTTCGTGATCGCCCCTGCACCTGGTTGGAGATGCCGCAAAATATGGCGGCTAATCGACGTCAGTGGTGTCCTTGTTGTCCATTTCTACCCAGATTGCCTGAATGAATATCTGTAGTAAGCCAGCACTAAGTCTCTTCTC
>NW_008773143.1:0-346 GCF_000715545.1 Opisthorchis viverrini
ACCGCGACGCCAAATGTGGACGATTACCTGCATCTCCTCCAGGAAGGCTATTGGCACCAAAAGCAACCAAACCTTGCGTAAAAATCTTCAGTACTTTCTGTCACGCCAAATTCTGTCCAACTCTAGGTATCAAAGTGCCACTAGAAATTAATCAGGGAAAACAGCGCTCCACTTGGCAGGCCATAACTTGGCATGTATAACGCATGGCCCAAACACCTAAGGTTGAAATGCTGGACACATTATTTACAAGGAGTCAATTGACTTCACCCGACACCAGTTCATGACCGCCCAATTCCAGATACTTTGTTCCAGAATGTTTGTGGTGAACATTGGCTCTATTCTATTC
>NW_008773144.1:0-346 GCF_000715545.1 Opisthorchis viverrini
ACAGCTGTACGGTGCTCCTCGGTTTTTCAACGAGAAGGCAGGGCTATTTCGCGTTTTAAACCCTTCAATCCCATTTATGCAAGTACAAGTCATGTAACTTCTGGGACTAATTAGTCACGTACCGGCAGAAAAACAGTTAACTTCATCCAAATACAGTGCATTAGGTACTCTTGTAGTTTTATTACGACGTTAGGTAATGGTTCTAGAACTTTCTGTTACTAAAGGGGACAGACGTGAAGCACGAAGCACTCGAATGTTTCCGTGTGACAGCAGCGTAATATGTCGATGATGCTGGTGGCTCCCAATGAGGATGAAACAGCCTTGCAGTGCTTCCCGGCTTTTCAGC
>NW_008773145.1:0-346 GCF_000715545.1 Opisthorchis viverrini
ACCGGGTGTGCGGTAGCTTTGTGCAAGCTGTGTGTCAGGACAACATTTCCGAATGGCAATTCCATACCAGAGTCACTTCCAAGGATGCTTCTTCCTTGTGAGGTTCATCGGGTGCACAGTAGATTCTCACTGAATAGAAAGACGCTTCGAACCGAAGTTGCCAAGTGCTAAACCCATACGTGTCAGTTTTACGTGAAAGGCTAACGACAGTGAAAGTAGTGTTAACGTTTTGTCAACTATTGCTTATGAAGTGATATTAGGTGTACTTCACTGGTGTTGATGCACTACTCAGGCATTTCATTCCTCGTCAAATATTCACATTTTGAATAGGGAACCGAACAGGCTC
>NW_008773146.1:0-346 GCF_000715545.1 Opisthorchis viverrini
TGTGCACGAATGACGCTTGAAGAAGTTGAAAGTGCTGTGTCTTACGTCTAATAGCGTCTTTAACTTGTTACAGAAGGAAGGGACGGTTTGTTTCAACATCTTTTGTACTGCCAGTAAATTCACAGTAAACCACCATAATGCATGTGTGTCCACATAAAAATGATAACTATTTGTATTGGTGTTGAATTTTCAACATGGGTGTTATTTTTGCTTTTATTATGAGACGCCCTGTATATATAACCTCACTTGAAGTTCTTGTCATAAGCAACATATTTTCCATCGCATCAAGTGAATAACGCAACAAGTAAGATCGTTCTTTAGTGGGCAGTTCACCACTTCCAAACCG
>NW_008773147.1:0-346 GCF_000715545.1 Opisthorchis viverrini
TTCAAAATTCTTGGCAAATTAATGGTATACGAACATCCGTCCCTAACCAGATTACCTCGGTGGACACGCATGCCACTTCAAAGAGACTTCCCGTGCCAACTTTGTTCGCAAAAGCCAGCTCTTTCAAACTAACTCAGGAAGAAGTAAGTCGAGACATTTCGGTTTAACTATGTCAACTATGTTAGTTTTCTGTTATTGGATTGTTTTTTAAAGGTGTCGAGGTCAAGATTCTGGTGAAAATGTATAGGTTTCAAGAATAGAGAGCTCAGGCATAGGATTGCACTAGTTGAAGCAGTGTGATCTGATTAGTTTTGGGGAGATAGAATTTTCAACAGTCCGTGGGATT
>NW_008773148.1:0-346 GCF_000715545.1 Opisthorchis viverrini
GTACAACAGTGACAGAACCAAAAAGTTTTCACAACACATTCCGTCCGTCATACCTTTTTCTCGTATGAAAAATTCACTGGAGGTCCAGTGAATCTTTAGCTGTGGCAAACATTAGATGAAATACTCAGGGGTTTCAAGGACCTATCAAGGAAAAAATTGCCAAACAGATGTCGGCACCACAATGAATGTGATCCTGTTTTTTAGCCAAATGTAATCACCATGGAGCCAGTGAATGGCTTCTCTCGTGTCTGTTTTATCAAATGTTGTTCTTTCGAGAATACCTGGTTTCCCCGACGTCGCCAGTGATTGTGATGATCAGTTAACTCAGCAACTTTGTATATTGTGT
>NW_008773149.1:0-346 GCF_000715545.1 Opisthorchis viverrini
AGAACGGATCAGTTTTGTGATGGGATTAACGATTTAAATGGTCATGAATATACAAGTAAACTGCTGGCAGTGCTTCAGTCTCACAAGTCTACTAGTCAACATAATGGCATAGAAATATCCAGGATGGGTGTCGAACTGATCTATGGTCTTTTGAAAATATGGGTTTGGAGTGGTATCAAGTTCTTCCCGCGCCTCTATAATCAAATACACTCTGTGCAGGAATTTTGACAATCTTGGCAAGTAACGCTGTCATACATTCATCCTGCTGTCTTGGACCAGAGGAAGAGCAGTGAACTTGAACTTTGCCTTCACTACAGCTTATCAGCATTCAGTTACTTAACTTCCC
>NW_008773150.1:0-346 GCF_000715545.1 Opisthorchis viverrini
CTCAAAAGCCTGACCCGCGAGGCAGTGGGCAGTAGGATTTCTTTGGGAGCCTGTCCAAATCCGATGACTTAATAGTCTAACTTAGCTAAAGGGGCTGGCTTAACCGGAGGAGACAGGGCGTAAGACATTATTTTCTGACTCCTAGTACGGCTGCCACAGCATATGCCTCTTGCACAACACCAAAGTCTCGTTTTAGGGGCGTTTCGACCGCATTCCTTGGTGTATCAGTGGTCACGGTCAACTGTTGGGTGATCGAAGTGTGCGGTTTTTATGTTCGACCTCTTCTAATCCGTTCTTTCTCGGAGGAAGATAGTGTTGCTGCCTCCGTAAATATGAACATGCCGGC
>NW_008773151.1:0-346 GCF_000715545.1 Opisthorchis viverrini
CCGTGTCACTGCAGAGGTGGTATTATACGAACGCACCATAGCGCATCACAACAGGGTGACCCTCCACGCAGGACGCACCTGACTATTACACGAGATTCCCTTCCCTCGTTTATGCTACCAAATCCGCAAGATGGCAGTCAACTGCTGTTTGTGCGATGAAAAATAACTGTAGTTACCGCATATTTAACCCGATCGGGGAAAGCTACGCCATAAAAACACTTCAGGCAAACGGCCACCGGAAAAGGCTGGTCGGGAATGAAGAGGCAAATAGTGCAGCAGCTACCATCGAAAAATATAACAAAGTGGCGGTGTTCAGAGCGCGTGAGCCACGATTGAACGATGACGG
>NW_008773152.1:0-346 GCF_000715545.1 Opisthorchis viverrini
AGAGGGCAAGTGCCCGAAACAATTTGAAACCGACCATGGTACTGATGAAATATCTGATTATGCAGTGAAGAGTACTCACATTCAACTTCACTGATCCTTTGTGCTTGACCATTTCACCAAGGCAGGCTAACAAGACTGATGACTTGCCTGCTCCAACACTGCCCACAATCGCGACCAGCCAGCCGTGTTGGACTTGGAAGTTGATACTACAGAGCGGAGTGTATGGAAGAGGTGTCTGGTAGACAGTAATCACAATAAAGTTGATAATAGCAAATATCTTCTTATATTAATAATTGTACTCATGGGTCGACATGGCTCACTGGTTAGGGCGTGAATTTACTGGTCG
>NW_008773153.1:0-346 GCF_000715545.1 Opisthorchis viverrini
CTATGAAAGTGAACCACAGGAATGATCACCAACATTGATTTATTTAGTGTATCGAATAGGACAAGAAGAATGATCGGAAGGAAAAAACTTGCCTGCTGTTGATAGCCCTATAAGGCAGAAGTAATAGTAAAGTTTAGTGTATTCGGAGACCATTGCAAGCCAAAACTAACAAGCTGGTGGCTACCGAAATCACACGCAAGATATCATCCATAATACTGTAATAAATTTGCTGACCACCAGGTGACTGGGAGGTACGTTTTCCTCATAGCTGAGTATTACATTCCGGTACTTTTACCCTTCCAAAGACGCATTCTCCCACTTTAAGGGACCCAGTTCAATCAGGTCG
>NW_008773154.1:0-346 GCF_000715545.1 Opisthorchis viverrini
TAGATTGGTAGAAAACTTCACACCGTTTCATTTCTACCCAACACCACAGTCATCTCAAACTCAGTGGATGAGAAACTTCACACCAAAGGAGAGCATCAACTGAGGACGTGGATAGTCTGAGTTCTGTTTCGGAAATGCATGATCCCGCTCACCACGTACTAGCCACATATTTTGTGGATAACTTTAATTAGACTTGTGAGACGTGTGTATATTACGGTGTAAAATATTTCTATTATAAGTTGCACAGATATTACACCGACTATCATCAGGCCCCCGTCATCATCCCATTTGTGAATGTCACTTGAAATACGAATGCGACTTCACTGTCGTGCACAATATGCGGTCC
>NW_008773155.1:0-346 GCF_000715545.1 Opisthorchis viverrini
GCTACAAGTTCTGGTGAGGGATCAGGTTTTAGCTTGCTCAAAAACTTAAACGTGATTAAGTAGAACACTTGAAAGCATCCCATCATCAATAAATTTGCCATGCTATTAAAGTACTTTTCATTACCGAAAAGTTTTTCTGTCTCCTAGTTAAAGTCCTCTAAATAACTGGATCCAGAAAGCGGATAGCGAGCGTGCAAACACTTGTGGTGATACACTATCCCATATTCCTGGAGTACAGTACACACGTCTGTCATATCAATCCATTTTTTTAGAAAAAAGTACACAGAATACACAAGAACAGAATATTTGGTATTACCGGAAAGCATATCCTCGTGGAGATTGTTCA
>NW_008773156.1:0-346 GCF_000715545.1 Opisthorchis viverrini
TCACCAGTTTCGTAGATTGGCTTTACAATATTTTCCTTCCGAACAGATAGACGATTTCTTTATCGAGTACCTGACAAAAAACCAGGTAGAAACGCCTTGCCGGTTTGAACGACGCCTTCTTCAGGATTCCCGGATGGTCCTCATTTGGCTGAGGGGATGTCTTGCGTAAGAGTTGACGAACGTTCATCTCCGTGAAGGCCAGGTTCGTTAACAGTCGTTTGCAGATATACTTTGCTGATTTACAGTAAAGTTATGTGCAACGAAATACCGGAACATTCTCTGTCTCCTGTAGTCATTCTTTTGGAAAATAGCGGCGACCTCGTTTTCAGGGGACGCGAAATCCGTC
>NW_008773157.1:0-346 GCF_000715545.1 Opisthorchis viverrini
TATCCTGTGCCTGACAAATAAGACTGCTGCAGAAAACGTTGCAGTTTGTGCGCGATTTCAGTTCAAAACTTATTTTAATGAGTGAAACAATTGATCGAGTTAGTTGTGATGGTTGCACGTTTACGGTAGCTCGAAACGGGATAAATAAGCATTCAAATTACAAGACCGTATTTCAGTAACTTCTGCGGAAGTCAAGCGCCAAAAAGCATTTCACTCCAGGGTTATTCGAATTGAAGATTTGAGAAACTGTAAGCAGATTAATTAGAAAGAACTGGAACTCTTCTGTGATGACGAATGGTTTTTAATGTACTGAAATCAACGTAGAATTTAGAAAGGCCATTATATC
>NW_008773158.1:0-346 GCF_000715545.1 Opisthorchis viverrini
TTCCAACGTTCTTCGCTGATTACTTATGGTTCCGCTGGAAGGACGAATCCCAAGCATCTATTAACGATATCTGGTGAAACAACCTGTGGACATTTCCAGAATTTATCGCTCATTCCATTTCTTCCGTTCTCTAGTTTTTCCAGGCCTCTGTGCAAACACTCAATTTTACTTGGTGTCAGATGATGCGTCTGGTTGGGGTGCAGGTGGGGGAATATGTTCTGTGGCTTCCATGAAAGCGCAGGGCTGGGAACTGCCGGATTGGGTTGTACGGCATGCTTGTAGTGACCGTTGACACAAGAAACCGTATGACTGGGTACGTTCGTCATCATCACTGGCCAGGAGATGT
>NW_008773159.1:0-346 GCF_000715545.1 Opisthorchis viverrini
ATGTGTACCGCAGTTGTGTCTTCACTCTCCAGAAAAGGCATCCCAAAAAGTTTTTGTATCCGCGATTTACTAGTGGTGTACTTGCAGTATACCTTGGATTCTGGCTGTTTTGGCATGCGAGACCTTGCTCGTCTAAATCATTGACTTGAATGTAAGTATCCTACAAAAGATTTCGGATAGAGTTAGTATCCAGAATCAAAAGAATCACAATATTTGGGAGGGGCAAGAAGTCTAACGTGCTCTTTTCTTGACAATTTTGGGGTCGGATCGGTTCAAAACGGCTGTTTAAAAACAATTTTTCAACTAGGTAAAAACATTCCCGAGTGACCCTGTTGTCCACCCCTAC
>NW_008773160.1:0-346 GCF_000715545.1 Opisthorchis viverrini
GCTGGCTAGCCTGGTTGAGCCAATTAAACGAGAAAATCTGCTCAAATATTAGAGAATAGGCCCCATTCCGTTCAGCAGCCCGATAGTTGAGGGTAATTGCCGTCGAGTTTTCTCTTTCGGCTTTGGGGAAAAGGTTTCCAACGTCCCATTCTTCGAACCAGTGGGTCATGTTCGTAATTTTGTTGTGTGCATCAATAAGGATGTTGGTGTAAGTCGCGGAACGAAAAAAGTCTTGTTGTTCCAAATATTGTTAGTATTACACAGCGGAGTGCTCGCAGAAAAAGATTGGACTCGCTAGTATATTGGATTCATTAACTTTTTCCTTTGCAACACAAGTGGGATTTCA
>NW_008773161.1:0-346 GCF_000715545.1 Opisthorchis viverrini
CACTCACCTTGGAGGCTCGCAGTGTTGATATGATGTGTAACAGTATGTAGACTACCACAAGGACAGTCAATCCAAGACCCATCCATCCATATCCTCCGACGTAGTGTATTGTACGGCGAGAAACTTCGCCGATCAACTCGATTCGTGCAGTGTCATTGTTAAAGATGGTCTCGTTGCGGAGACTGCGCTCCGCATCACGGAGGTCGGCGTCATCGGCAAACCACTGGAGCCAGAAGTTGGCGAACGTCTGTATGAGAAGGTATGAGAAGGTAAAACTCAAGAAAGAATGAACTGGTAAATAACAGCAACCTAGTGAAGACACAGAGGTTACCAAAACAGAGACAGA
>NW_008773162.1:0-346 GCF_000715545.1 Opisthorchis viverrini
CCTCGTGTTCGAAACCGATTTTTCAGATAAAAATTTTCGGAAGCTGCGTTAGGGACGGGTGCTTGTATGGTGAACACCAATAAGGCGGAAATAAATTTCACAAAACGCATTTGGCTCGAGATGCATTTTCCCATGAGAAATTGGAATTGTAAATAGTCATTACTTGACCTATTGCAGCTAAACTGCCGGGTCTTCGGAAAAAACCAGGTGACCTCGAATGCTAATTTTTGCGGCGTTGACGTGACGTACACAGAGCTGCAGTTCACAAGCTGATTTCGCCATTCCCATTGAGTAAAATCTCGAAGTTTCAATGAAGAGATGAAGCTAAACCAAACTAAAGCTTTCA
>NW_008773163.1:0-345 GCF_000715545.1 Opisthorchis viverrini
TTTATCATCAGTGGTTTGATCACAGAAGGCCTGCTTGCGGGAAGCGAGATGTGCGACTTTGCGTGAGCCTAAGAATTCGATGTAAGCTGGAAGGAATATGACCGATCGAGCGATGCTGACATCACAATGGACACTGGTATAGCGCCAGACAATGGGCTATTGCTGTCGACCGTCCAGTCACGAAAACGTGGGGGTCTCGAACTCGCTACCTGTCTACTAGTTTGAACACTAAACTATTTGGCCATCCGAACCGTCAAGAGCTGCTTGTGACCAAGACAGACGTTTCACGTTACTTGTTTTACGTCATCTCATGGGAGCACGTGATGACGGCGAACAGGATTCCGG
>NW_008773164.1:0-345 GCF_000715545.1 Opisthorchis viverrini
TGATGTCACGCTATCGATGATGATGATGAACTGATGACAATGTGATCGATTTGAGTTCGCAGCCGGCATGCTGTTGGAGGAAACCATTTGCCGATCGGTATTTGGCACTGCGTAAAACAACCTGCGGTCAGCACATAGCTGAGGTGAGTCACACATGCGCTAAGCCTGTCGACGTATGCATTCAAATCTATGGCAGTGAAGCGTCGGTGTTGATATCACGCTGTCGGCCAGCCAGGTACTGAACACAGTAGCCACAATGCGTCATTGAACCGTTGGCAACTGTGGCTAAACACTGACGGGCCGAGTGTCAGGGAGTTGGTAGTTGCAAACCCGACTGATATTACT
>NW_008773165.1:0-345 GCF_000715545.1 Opisthorchis viverrini
ACTAATCAACGACCTTCACGAGACCTTGACTGCAACGCCTTAACTCGAACACTTGAGCATCCATAATCCGCTAGATCACCCACGTTCTTTGGTTTGCACCAGGGAAGCGTAGTTAATGGACGCGTGTCAAATCATCGTTTCCAGAAGAGATTGTCGTTTTATTTCAGCATTTTCGAGTGGTGCAAGCAGAGAAGTAGGTAATATTTAGTTGGGAGGTGAAATTCATTTCAAAAAGTCTTGTAATGTCGGTGCGACTCGCGGTTCCAGGATGGGTCCGTTTGATCCCCCTGTTTATTTTTGTAGAAGCTGCAAGATGCATCATCATCATCGTCATCATCATTATCA
>NW_008773166.1:0-345 GCF_000715545.1 Opisthorchis viverrini
AACTACCGCTATGTGTCCTAAAGCTTCTGTCGGTTAGTCCCACTGTCCGTACGGGGTTCGGTTGCGGAATCTTTTAGTGTTTGGATTCTCTTATCACCATTGATATAGGTGACCAACTTTTCAACCGACAATTTTTTCTGTAACATTAAAGATAGTATGGATTTAGAGCTAGAGAAGTCAATGCAATCGAGAAAGAGCTCGAAACAGCTCAGTGAGCTCGGGCGTGAGCGAACTGGCCGCAGTTCATTAGTGCTGTGTTAGCATGGCCAGCATTTATGAGTACACCAAAGCATGGGGTAAGTTAACACGTCCTAAAGTATGCTTTTTAAACTTATATTGCTATGA
>NW_008773167.1:0-345 GCF_000715545.1 Opisthorchis viverrini
GAGGTGGATCTCTGCATCCCCTAAAAACATCGCCTACAAACGATCTGAACTGATCAAACCTAATCTGATGAGCTGGAAAATACTCACACATCTGAATAACGACAGATGCACTCTCGGGACACGCGAAAACACCCAAACCGACTACCTAAATGTAGCATTTGTGGTCCAAGTTCTGTTGGAGTAGTTTACAGTTCCCTTAGAGACCAGAGAGGACAAACAAGGCTATTCTGATTATCCCTGTAGCCCCCAGTTCAACATTAACTCAGTCGTCTTGCTAAGAACTACCCACAGGCTAACATTGTAGTAAGTTGCAACAATCCGATGATGCCTTGCATCGCTCTTTGG
>NW_008773168.1:0-345 GCF_000715545.1 Opisthorchis viverrini
TTTGTAACTCGCACAAAAATCTTAGTACGACATTTTAAATTTGGGCCCTAGTTGTATAGTCATTTCGCGTTGTACAAAACAAACCAATGACAGCAGTCTAAACTATATTGGGGCCTGGTAGCTAGATGAAAGGATGCAAGAATAGCACCACTGATTTGCTACCCACAATTCCGAGTAATTTGTGCTCCTAATGTGACAATGCACACTACTGGTAAGACATACAAGTAGTTCGTGCTGGCATCATAACAGCCGCTTGATCTAGTGGAAGATGGAAATTTTTACGGAATCCGTGGAACTGCTCTGCAACATTTGTTCACTACTGCGCTAGAGTCAACGGATAATTAG
>NW_008773169.1:0-345 GCF_000715545.1 Opisthorchis viverrini
GACATCATCGGTGCGCAGTTGGGTGGGTATCGTCTGTATGCCTGCGTGCGTTTATATCACATTCAAAGGCTGACTGTTATTTCCTACCGTGATTGGCTTGTTGGGTGAAAGCGTTTTTGGTGAATTTACTGGTCCGTTCATCAGGTTTGTTGCAGTGTGGTTTGCGTCCCTTCAAGTCGTTTGGTCATCCCGGACACTCCCGTTTTAGTAGTTTCCTCCTCCATTTTGATTTGCCTCTTTCTCGATTCGCACTGTCGAAACATCTTCAGGCCGATTGCTATGTTCGGCGGTGATCAACAACCCCTAAACTCACTCGAGCTACCAATACTTCGACACATTCCCTTC
>NW_008773170.1:0-345 GCF_000715545.1 Opisthorchis viverrini
CCCCTCGCCTCGGTATGGACACAATCTGGGCCCAGCTGTAGAGGGACATCTTGTGTCCACATGGCTTTAATATCTTGTTAAAACAAGTCAGAAGTTGGTGATGTGAGACAAGGGCAATCTTGTCCACATGCTTTTTCAAGGATCACTGTTCATCCGGTTTCAAAGCGTCTGTGAACGGTGAAGAAACAGCTGTTTCGGAGCATTCCAATTCTTTATTGAAGGTCTTGGACAACAGTCTGAACACACCGGCATCCGGTGTTAAAGATATTGTGTTAGATAGACAGGAACGGTCTTTAATTGTTCACCCCGGAAGGCTTGTGGAGTTATCCATCTGTTGTATCGGAG
>NW_008773171.1:0-345 GCF_000715545.1 Opisthorchis viverrini
TGCCTGTTTCTCTGCAATAAATCAGGGCAGTTTTTGCAGATCTTGTGTC
Source organism: Opisthorchis viverrini (assembly GCF_000715545.1). Classification (NCBI taxonomy): domain Eukaryota; kingdom Metazoa; phylum Platyhelminthes; class Trematoda; order Opisthorchiida; family Opisthorchiidae; genus Opisthorchis; species Opisthorchis viverrini. Next base: position 50 of record NW_008773171.1, read on the forward strand.
TTATTGCAGTCAATGTTGTGAATTCGACCAAAATTTGCTCAAGGTTTTACGGCTGTTTGCTCAAATTGTTAGCCAACGAATTCACTGACAACCGCATAACTGCTCCGTTCATGCAGAGGGATTAGTGACGAGCAATGTATTGGTTGATTTGTCTGTTCCTTTATTACCAAAACTGGGACAGCTCATCCCAACTGACTGACGACTTCTGGAAAACATTAATCCGTATCCACATGTCAGTATCATTGGAAATGCTTTAAAAAACATGACCAGAAATCTGGTGATGTTTAGAGGTTCAA
>NW_008773172.1:0-345 GCF_000715545.1 Opisthorchis viverrini
CTATTGTAGTGTCATTGTGTGTCGGTTTTCTTGTACGAGCACTGATATGACAATTTCAGAGCAGGTGCGCCCGTAGTCACTGAAGCACGGTGGTTACCGCGATGCCGTGTCAGCTCATCAGATCTGCCAAAACGCAATCCTAAAATTCCGTCGGTCACTTCATTTATGCACATCGTTCGCCAGCTTCAAACACTGAGACAGAGCGCCGAGGTGTATGAACGGGATTCACGAGATTTACACCCCAGCACTCCAGTCAGTTGTTTCGAAGGGGAGAACCGCTAGTCCCTGGTTATAGTGCCTATCAATTTGTCGTGCGTGATACGCCACTTAGCTTAATCCTTGTCA
>NW_008773173.1:0-345 GCF_000715545.1 Opisthorchis viverrini
CCTGAACGCTAACTCAGCTCTTTCTGAGATCCAAGATATCATTTCGGTGCTTGTTTGGGTTCATAACAGTTGACCCGCGTGTTGTTTATATTTTCCTTGGCATTTTGCTCATTCAGTGGATAACGTTTGAAGGGACACCTGGTGCTAGCCCATTGCAAGTTGAGTCACCTATACACCCAAACGCTCAACTAATCTAGAAAGCAGCTGACAACACAATCGCCGTTGATATCGACTTGCCGCCATTTTTGCAATGTCTCCAGTAAAGTACGCGGAAGGTCGGTGGATCCCATTCTCCAAGAGCAAACCCACAAACATCCAAATTCTCCGTAACATCTTTCACACCCT
>NW_008773174.1:0-345 GCF_000715545.1 Opisthorchis viverrini
AACTACGACAGGTTATCCCGCCACGTCCCAGCCCAACGCATCTCAACTCAACACAATGCAACGCAATGGAGCGCCATGAAAAGAAACCCCAACCCACCCCATCAGACCCAACCCAACGAGGTGGTACGCGATAATTGTCCAACAGAGAAAGTTGCATGGGTTTTGTTTGGGGAACTAAACACAATATCACACGCGAATTTGAAATATCAACCGATTCATTGATCACATCGAATCTACTTCGATCCAGACTCTGAAATATAGAATGTTGCGAGTACAGGTTAATTGTTGTTGGTCACCGCTGGGATTTATTCGAACATTCAAGACATGATGCAACGTTCTAACGAA
>NW_008773175.1:0-345 GCF_000715545.1 Opisthorchis viverrini
TTTTGGCGGGACTTATCTGGAAAAGATCCTCAAATTCCTAAAAGTGGTACACAGAAGGATGTTAAACACACGCACACACACGTAGAGTAAAATGATTGGATATTTTATTGCTCGTCCCCAATTCGGAAATCGCTAGATCACATAGTTGGGGTAAACTAAGAAAACCCGCTTTAGGATGGACGCAAACAAACTGTCCATACATTACTGTTTCCATGCTCTAAGGAAGCCTTTTGATCGACCCATAATCTCGTTTTTCACTCGGTTCCCTTCGGGAAATCAAAATGCAGGCGCACGCAGGTAAAATTAAATGAACTGTGATCACCGTTCTTCAGACAGAGATGAATA
>NW_008773176.1:0-345 GCF_000715545.1 Opisthorchis viverrini
TCTATGAGACTGATTCACGGGTTATTTTCACACTGTGTATCGTCATTTTGTTTATGGATTGACAAAAGATCTAAGCAACCCAGTTAGAAGGGACAGACTACACCAAATGGAAGCGTTACATGGTGGCAATTCTTGCACGCCTCCGGGAGGACGTTATCTTTTCCTAGAGCTTTTTCCACCTTGAGACGACTGACTGTTTCACTAAATGCCTCGGAATTAATCCCAAAATATCCCGATATCAACGACTGTAACCACCTAAAAATGCGAGTGGTTCGTCAGCTGACTACAGTATTCTTGCTCGCTAATCTGTGATCCTACCAGGTTGTGTTCTCCGTTTAGCTTCCT
>NW_008773177.1:0-345 GCF_000715545.1 Opisthorchis viverrini
CCACATCTTCACATAATGTGAAGTGCTTGAGCGGCGCCACGTTGTCTCGCATAGGCCGACCAACCGTGGCGGTTTTCCTTGACTTTAAGGGAGCCGTCGACTCCTACCCATATGTGGCCGACGAGGAATTCGCTCAAGGTTTGTGAATATGCTTCTTGCTGTTTACTTCCGTGTTTTTGTGAGTGCAGCGTGACAGATGAATTCAGTGCACGCGCCATCAAGGCTCCAACAGCATTTGTCGCGTCACCTTTTCTGTCCTAGACGAATGTCACTGAAGTCAAAGGGTCACGTTTACAAAATGACCGTCCTACTGTATGGCTTCTTCACTGTAGTGACTTCAAACGC
>NW_008773178.1:0-345 GCF_000715545.1 Opisthorchis viverrini
TCATGCTGTCGTTGATGATGATTGATGACTACCGTCATTCTTTGTGGTCAAAGTGCAACCGATTGGTTGGTACGGTCAAAGTGCACAGCTGACAGAGCTTGAGGTGACCCCACTTTTCTAAGCAAGTACATGCCACATTTTGGATTATCAGTTACCGCGCGGCTCGATGAGCTTGTTCATTTGATGTGTCCCAGCATGAGGGTCTGCCCTATGACAGCCCAGTGTAGGACCGTCGGTCCAATTAACAGTTTTTGCCATACGGATTTCCAGCTCAAAACGCACTGCATTTGTTATGGAACATGCCTTGTCTCGTAGAGATATTCAGCAGCGAAAAAATGTTCTAAA
>NW_008773179.1:0-345 GCF_000715545.1 Opisthorchis viverrini
GATTTTTTCAGGTTCATATATACGCTAGCCGTACAGGGCGCGCATCACACCGAGTGTCCCCAATCAGCGCGGGCACGTCACCGAAAAGAGTTTGCCCAATAAATTGCAAAACGAGAACGCAAACAGATTGGGAACTGTGTGCATATTGTGCAGTGGAGCTGAGTGAGGAGTCACCAACTCGCAAGAAATAACAACCGTCAGAACATGCAGGACACGCCGATTAATTATTTATCACAAAAAGTGGACACAATGATTAACATTGCAATGCTTTCTATATAATTAGAGTAAACCGCCTGTGCCGACGCACACGTATTAACTCGAAACGCATCGAGCTTTCGGCTGTTG
>NW_008773180.1:0-345 GCF_000715545.1 Opisthorchis viverrini
TCACCTATCAAATAGGTTGGATAAATGGCGATACCGAAATGACTGCTATTTTTCGCCGGCCACTTCCAGATTGCTATTTATTTCAAAGGAGCTCAACATTGCTGTTGATTTTCCTGGCAATTTGGGTAGAATTATGTGTGAACAAGTCAGGCATGTATCGCTTTCTCATTGTTCTACTCAAATAATATCTCATGTGAAGTACGTACTTCGTATTCCACAGCCTTTACACTGAAACAAAGTTTGTTTTCGCATGTGCGCTTCGGTCACTCTATTGAAAAAATAATTTTTTGGTTAACTGAAATTTAAAAATAAATTTCTTAAAACTTTTTAGACAGTGCGGAATAA
>NW_008773181.1:0-345 GCF_000715545.1 Opisthorchis viverrini
AAACAGCGATCCGAATTCGCCACCAGACTCTGACACGCGGAGTGCAACAGAACGGAGCGATATGGTACGCAAGTTGAATATAGCCTTAGACAAACAAAAACTTGTGACTGACCTAGATATCTACGAATATACCGTTAATTGAAGTGGCAATATTGTGAAGATCAAAGTATGGCTTTGTCTACCTTGACGTAAGTGAATGCAATGATATTTGGCAAGCATTTCTAGAAAAGAAGATTTGAGGTGACTACGACCATGTTCACAAATTTCCAGGCAAACAGAAAGTTGGAAAACACAAATCAGAGAAAATGTGACACAAACGGATATAAAACTGCTTCGTGGATGTGG
>NW_008773182.1:0-345 GCF_000715545.1 Opisthorchis viverrini
GGGATTTTTAACCCTGGTCACACTATCAGTGAAAGAGTCGGTTATCCATAAACTGTCTCCTATGCCTGAACTGATAAGGCGAACTTGCTGTCAAATCTACCACTGAATTAATTACTTTCGAACCACATCGGGGAAGGGGAGTTAGACTCCAACATGACGAGAAGAATTTATCAGTCGTTGAATATGATAAGTAGGTGACCTGTCGTTTTGTGACTGAGTGATAGTGGTATACTTAGCATAACTTCCTACCTCACACAGCCAACCTTTCATAATCTTGTTAACCGGAGTGGTTAAGTTGTTCCATTTAACAGAAAAAAGACTAGTTTCTCTGCAAAATACGAACTG
>NW_008773183.1:0-345 GCF_000715545.1 Opisthorchis viverrini
ACTTTGTGAGTTCCATTTTCACTCCCTTGTTAGACCAAAGGCAATTAGTTCCTTTGTGACTGGCTGACATGCCACTGCTGAGGCTTGCCAGGACTGAGCGCTTTTGGGTTTGAACCATAACTGGCGGATTTCTGCGGTCATAACTACAGATCTAAACAATTGATTCACTCAGCAGTCATGGATCTTCCCTCCAACAGAGATTAATCGCACCATTGGCACCACTATATAATGAGATCTACATAGACGTGGTGGGTTAATTGGTGAGTCTGCGTTTGACATGTTTTGAGCTATTCCCATACACACAACTTCCGCCAAGGGGAGAAGTGATGCGCAACGAAACTCCAG
>NW_008773184.1:0-345 GCF_000715545.1 Opisthorchis viverrini
TAAGGTCCAGTCTCTTCGTGACGCGCTTTGCTGGATCGGATTCAACTACATAGTTATCTTTGCGCCGCCGATTATCCAGCTCAATCATGTCAAAGGCCGCTCGACAGAAGGAACGGTGCTTGTTTGTAGTGCGCAACCAGCTACTCCACCTCGCCAAATCAATTGTAAACTGTGGGAGCTGTAGCCATCGTACAAGCACGCGATTTCTCTAGCTGATGATTATTTAATGCCTCAGAATGAAAAGACTGGGTGAGGGAGGGGGCTGGTGCTGGCCTACTGTAAGCATTCTGAAGTGCCTAAACCTACAACCACTCAGTCAGACAATCTAGAAAGAAGTTGACAGCA
>NW_008773185.1:0-345 GCF_000715545.1 Opisthorchis viverrini
ATACAGGGTGACTATATTTCACCGTCATTCACTCTTCTGTCTGCATTTTACTTGAAGGAGGTCAGATGTAAACGCTTCTTTTGGAGTGCAAAAGATAACAGTTCATCAAGGGAACTACCCACTAGGCCACTAAAAACTCTTCGACAGTGAGCTACCGATTTTGCCCCTCTTGGGACCTAGAAGGTGGGTGCAGTTCCCGAGTTTACGTAAACCTTGTGTCCTTCTTGAACCCGAATTTGAGCGGTCTGGACAAATGCACTCAGTTGCATATCGACTGGGCTCTCACGGGAGACTCAAGTGAATCTGCCGTTTATGATATTCGAAAATGAAATCCCAAATATCGTA
>NW_008773186.1:0-345 GCF_000715545.1 Opisthorchis viverrini
CTATGCATTTTTAGCAAAACGATCGTGGGGGTACACGTTCGGTCCATTGCTGGTTTGATTATCACTTTGATAGATGCCAGCAGGAGAACGCGAAAACCGACAGTTTACATGCATCCTCGTCCGGAAGCCAGGTGTTCAGATCGTAGCGGGATGATTTCACGACAACCGTACATCATCCTGACACCCCAACGAATTGCCGAGGCCGTCTTGCACACCATAAACGCTACTTCATCTAAAGCATGAAGAGAGTAGGGAACTGGATTGTTGTAAGAAAATCCAGGTGTTACATTGAATCTCTTAAGGTACGTCGGCGGAACATCAGTGTTGAACACCAATATCATGCTG
>NW_008773187.1:0-345 GCF_000715545.1 Opisthorchis viverrini
TCGTAATCGTGAGACTAAATCTCTGGGATTAGAAGACCTCAGGTGTACCCAAGCGCGCACCAATCAGCCTTATTGGGAGCTTGGTGACCAATCTGATGGGCTTTCTGCGGTAGTTTAAATCACAGAAACCTTAACTGAGTTCTCCTACTTGATTTCACTATTTTGACATATTACACGCTAATAATGTGATACACATGCCTTTCACAATGTTCTTTCTGCTTTCACGTGGCGGTTAATGATCTTATTTTTAAACTATCCCACCTCATATGAATGAGCCATCTGCGATTGGTGCAAAACCAGTAAAGATGTATATGGTAAAAAGCAAAGATTAGTTTACTGTACGAT
>NW_008773188.1:0-345 GCF_000715545.1 Opisthorchis viverrini
AACATAATGCTCTGGAAAGACGTAGGCATGGTTCTTAAACACCGACCGAATTAGTGGGAAACTTTAAACCGAGGCTTCATCCCGGTTTGTTGAGGTGCGCATTGCTGATGTTTACCAAATAGTATGGAACTGTTCTACACTGCCCCCGACATTTCCGAGTTAACTGGATTAATTAATAGGTCAGTGCTTCCCGTCTGGAAGAAAAATTCGTTCAGCTGTTGCAAACTTTCGGCGCCAAGATGCCAGGAAGCACGGATGCACGAGGGCAGGGATGAAGTCAGGGGTCACAAAATCGTAGGAATTCAAAGGATCTATAGAGAAAGGTCCATTATCTCATCAATTAAT
>NW_008773189.1:0-345 GCF_000715545.1 Opisthorchis viverrini
ATTTCACGGACTTACTAACCTCACGCGTATTCCCAGACGGCATCCTAAAAAGCTTGTAAGACGTGTGAGTAGACGAAACGAAGTTCTTTTATTTGATGGACATTTGTGCCATGAAATGGGCGTAGTTGCCATGGCTAACCCATTTGAACTGATATTGTGATAACGCGATGTTTGCTTGCGATGACACAGGTTAGTTGGATTGTCTCATTCACTACTTCACTAACACTTAGGTCGCATGAAACAGTGGACGAGACGTACACAATTTAATCAGCGCATTTGATGCGCATATCCCAAATTTCAAGTTTCCCACCGTTACTAAGAAAACCATGGTAGTCTGTCGGGTTA
>NW_008773190.1:0-345 GCF_000715545.1 Opisthorchis viverrini
TCGCGCAGCCTATCGCGCAGTCCGTCGCAATCACAGTACATGGAGCGATCGTGTGACAGAACGATCGTGTGCAGAGCGGCATGAGAGAGCGACCTTGACGCGCCTGACTGTCCTGACTGTCACATGCGTTTAGGCTCTGCAAATCGTCTGTCGCTAGATTGCCAATCGTGTGCTGAAAATTCAGCCTTGCCAACCTACGGCGGAACAGCCGTTCACCAGTCCGGTCAGGACAGCTTGCAAGAAAGGCCGTATGCTCATCACTGACAACACTTACCAAAGGGTGTAAGTCGCCAGAGCATCCATATGGATTTGTTGGCTGGCTGAATTATGGGTTTATTTATCCCA
>NW_008773191.1:0-345 GCF_000715545.1 Opisthorchis viverrini
ATTCCGGTGATGCTGGTGTTTGTGTTGGTGGTGATGGTGGTGCTGGTAGGTGATAACTTTTTCTTCTCTGATCCGACTGTGTAGTAGTGGTTGAATTTCACAGTTTGACCAAAGCCTGACCGGCATTCCACATGAGTTTGCCCACATCACTCGAGGGTTTCAGACTCGCGCGTCCGGTCAATCCAATAACTGCCGCATTGACTAGCTGGTCGCTTGTCACTTATGGTAGGGTCTGAGAGCATTGCACTGTAGGGTCAAAGGCATACTCTCGTGTGGCCTTGCAGTGTACATCCTGGGTTCTCCTGATTCCCCCCTCGTACCAGGACGGAATTTCTTCCCGGCTGG
>NW_008773192.1:0-345 GCF_000715545.1 Opisthorchis viverrini
GGCTATTAAAGCGACTTCAGCAACTCCAAGACATTTTTGCTATGAAACTAAAGGGAGTCGTGTTTTGGAGATATTCTCTTTGAAATGAAATGGCGAGTAGAATCAAAGAGAAATTTTATGGTAGCTTGATATATTGCAACGAACTGTTATAAAGCCCGTGATTTCCCCACCTGGTTCAAAAGCGAGCGTTGAAGATGCAGGCTGATGTCTTTCGGAATATCACCCGATGACTTGTCTGGTTCAGTTTATTCCGGCACATTAGCTCCTCATCAGCAAAGGATGATCCGTCTGTAGTTTCAGTTGCCAAAAGTACAGCGTGTCTCATAATAGACGCAAAAAATAATA
>NW_008773193.1:0-345 GCF_000715545.1 Opisthorchis viverrini
TTCAAAAAGTAGTCAAGGTAGGCGATATCTGGTACAGTTATCAGTATGGGGCCCGTTGTTGGCCATTAGATTATATTTGATGTGTGCATATCATATTCATATCGTATTCATCGGTTCGCATGAATATTGGCGCGGCGTTTATCATCAATAGCAAAAATGAGCGACAACGTGTACAGTTACGAATACGACAAATTAGGTTGGAGTAAGCTTCTGGTTAATCAAAGCCGCACATGGACTCGGAACTAGCAGGCACGGCTAGTAGCTAGGTAAGGCGATATCGAGCACAGCAGTGAGTATGACAGGCCATCAGATTAGCCTGTCACGCATAGTTGAGGTCTCATTTTT
>NW_008773194.1:0-345 GCF_000715545.1 Opisthorchis viverrini
AGAACATGCTTGAACCTGATAAACGCCTCAGTAGATCTTCGGGCTCTTCCTTAGAGCAGGTACGCTGTAGTAGCCACGTAAATAACGTTAGCCAGAAGTCTCCACAAACTCTCGGAGTACCATCATCAGCCTTTACTGGTGTAAGTATCGGAGTTGCCCGGTTCGGTGATTCGACAGGAGTCAGTAATAATTTCCTACACAATAAAATTATTGACTGACGAACAGGTTCACGTAAGCCAAACGAAATAATTCATCTCTTAAAAAATATAGGATCCCCTGTGACTTCGAGTATCACCTTGGGCATCTGCATGTTACGTGTAGCCTTAGGCCATTTAAAAATCATTT
>NW_008773195.1:0-345 GCF_000715545.1 Opisthorchis viverrini
CCCCCATAATACACCACTGGATATATCTGATATCCCCCATTCAGTAATAGATGTACTGGCAGCAACATACCAAGCATAGACACTGCTCTATATTAGAACTTACTTGAAATGCGTTCATACGAATACCTGTTGCCAAACCTCCAACAAACAGGTGCGAACTGCATCTAAAAATTGTTGTCCCCGGGTTCACAACTGACCAATAATACACACATCTCCGGATTTAAAAACACTCAGATTTCTGTGTGATGAGGTTGGAGAATGATCTGTATAAGAATGCCTGGAAACAGTAATGGAAACGTCGTGTTGAAGTTTGATATTTGTCATGTTGTTAATGAGTTTTCCTCT
>NW_008773196.1:0-345 GCF_000715545.1 Opisthorchis viverrini
TCTCCGATTTCATTGTCCGCAATCATCTTGGCGCTTGTCGCCTGGTCGAATCATGGTGGTCAATTTTACGGTCGTTGTATCCTAGACCGAGTTCTAATCGCGCATTGGCGTTCGTGTCTCAAGCTGCCATATGCAAAGTCCGTTTTTGGAAAATGCGAACATGGTAAGAATATGATCGACTACTTTGGGTGCTGGCTCTTTGGTCTTTAAAGCAATGCAAATCGGTCGATTGTACGACTAGGGTGGTAGTTATCGCTAATCGAGCACTGAGTGACACTGTGTCTCCAAAGGCCTACAGTGGACAGGGCACTTTCACTAAAATACGAACTGATGAAAATATCTCCA
>NW_008773197.1:0-345 GCF_000715545.1 Opisthorchis viverrini
ATTTCCTGCTTCTGTGAGTCCGATGAAAACCTGAGGGAGAAAACCGAAAAATATATATGAGGGAAGTTTTGTCGACCTAGGACATGGATACGAAGGGAAGAAAGACAAGAGGCAAAAGCCTTCTATCCAGTTTTAGTAGGCTCCCGATTTCAAACTAAACGCATTCACTTTCCATGTTAAAGCAACATCTGACATTCATTATGAGTGGTTTGTTTATCTCAGTCATCGCGGGTACGGTCAGTACCAATGAACCGAGTGAGAATAACCAAGTTTGCTGTTGGTAGCTCAGGTAGCGTCGATGACCGTTGGTCAGTTTGATGAGCTGGACATTTTGTTTGGATCAAA
>NW_008773198.1:0-345 GCF_000715545.1 Opisthorchis viverrini
CACAAATTTTATTCATCAGCTGCAAGACGTGAACTGTTGTTAGAGGAAGCCAGCCAATTAATCATTTTTATTGTTCCTCAATTTGCAATATGGGTTCGTTAAACGCGAGTAAAATGAAACTGGAACATCAGTGTGCTGCTCAAATATCCGGCAAACATTTGTAGATTACTTGAATTGTTTTGGACGAACGAAATCAGGGGTTCTCAATATTCGAAATCAGGATTTCCGCAACTCCACGCACATATTCCATTGTTCTAGAAAATATGTACATGAATGGTGTAGATATGTTAATAAATGTTGGTGCGCAACTGTATAAACTATAATCGATAACTCATAGGAACAGAA
>NW_008773199.1:0-345 GCF_000715545.1 Opisthorchis viverrini
TCATCTGACCATAACTCAGTAGCGTCAGGAAAGGTGAACAGATGTAACACAGTATTTTCTAAAAATCCGAATCTGTGGTCTATACCAAACAAATGTTCTACTCTTGATTCCAACGAATAACGACCGTAGATGCATCACGGTCTCTCTGCTCCAAATGACAGACAGACGTTCACCAAACTCGTCCACCAGGAACGTTCATCACAACACTGTCAAAATGCGTAGACTTCAACAAGTGTGATTTTTATAAAAATTGTCAGATCGACTTACGGGAAGCACTAATTGTGAATTTTGGCACCCGATTTTACAGGTTCGTCTGGTGAGTCCCCATTCATGAAAAACACGTGT
>NW_008773200.1:0-345 GCF_000715545.1 Opisthorchis viverrini
TCAGGATAGGCAAACAAGGAGCAAGGACGCCAACATATTTGTGTCATTTCACGCGCGGAAGAGTGCGGTGGATTCGGTCCTGTGGAGTGCTAGTTGAATTCACTTAACTTTAACCCATTTTGAGGTTTCATCCAACTGATTTGCTCGAACGTCTTTCCTAAAATTGAGTAGGTCCCGTTCGGTAAATATACACAAGAATTCGAACTCAAACGCAACAGTTCTCTGATTACCTTCCCAATACGTGTGATGAGGCTTCATTTTGTCACGTGTGCCTTGAAATACGCCATGCTTTTCTAGTATGAGATAACGGGTTCCCAATTTGTGACAAATGTTTAGACGTCGCCT
>NW_008773201.1:0-345 GCF_000715545.1 Opisthorchis viverrini
TAAGTGCTCAAGTATTTCAGCACAGCTCTTCTATTTGTCTGCCTAGTATTTTCCTTCATAAGGTGGAAATGTGTGCACACTACCAAAACGCTGAAAGTAGATGAGGTGGGGCGAATAAGCCATCTGATGACACAGGCTCCGATTGGATAATTCGTCACTGGATGAGCCAATCAACACGTGATCACATGTGGATTTCGTAGTTAAGAGTTGAGTGGTGGTATATCCTAAGTGCTGGTCAGCAGCCCGTAACCAAACTGTTTCGAATTCAACCACAAACCGGTAAGTTGCACGCTCTAGATTCATGAGACGCGCACTACTGATGATCCCCAATAAGGATGAGACAGC
>NW_008773202.1:0-345 GCF_000715545.1 Opisthorchis viverrini
TCGGGTCCCAAATCATTAGGCAAGGAAGCTTCTGTGAATGCAACACCTCTGGACAGCACAAATTTATAATTTTACCACAAAATACACTGCTGTTGTAGTCATCCATTTCGCCTACGGTATCGTCCCCGAAGAACCTTAGGAATATCTGGCTACTATTTAGTTGTTAGCAGCACGTATTTTTGCTGTCTTTCCGGTTATTTGGACCGGTTTGAATGTGTGAAAAATCCCACTGGCGCTTTGGCAGTTAACCTTCCAGTCCAAACGCAGTGGTTCCCACCCTGTAAGTAATCATCGATATCCAGTAACCTCTTCCGAAAGAACAATATCAGCAAACCATTAAGTAAC
>NW_008773203.1:0-345 GCF_000715545.1 Opisthorchis viverrini
TCTTGCGATGCAGGATGTTAATTGGCTATTTCTATGAGGTATAGAATTAGCTGGCGTTCAGGAAGAGGTTGTATATGTCGTGGTTACCCAGATGGAAGGGTACCGTCGGAGTCAGATGGGGATGAAAGTTTGGTATAGCGATGCTTGACTGAGGGTGGTGGCGATTCTAAGGAGCAGAGGTTCTGTGACATATAGATGGAATGTGATGTTGTAAGGGCGCAACGTCGGGGAGTCAGGAAAGTAAGTTAAAAGCTCCATATATTGCAGGAGATATATCGACGACTGGCCCATCCGGGAGGCTAGGGCGAATTGGTTGCTACTGCTTCCATGCTTGAGCAGGTGGAG
>NW_008773204.1:0-345 GCF_000715545.1 Opisthorchis viverrini
GTCGACGAGAAACCGCAGACTGACCTGAAGTTACAAGTTACGTAAGCAATGCCTTAGCGTTTACACTTTGCACTGGTATAGGAGCGCCACTTTCAAAATAATGAAAACGGCACTGTTACCTACAGCCTATCCTTAATAGTATTCAGTTGCAATTAAAACTAAAACTGAGTTCTCCAAAATTTTCCGGTCGCAGGCGGCTTTCAACAAAATATAATGACCAAATCACCGAATCTTAAAGAAAAAGCCCTGTAAAAAACTTCAGATCATTATTAATTTTGGCCACCAACCTCACACCGTCCCCTTTTTGAATTTGCATTAACTTCACGGACAGGTGCGTATATAAAA
>NW_008773205.1:0-345 GCF_000715545.1 Opisthorchis viverrini
CTGTCGTTGATGATGATGATGATGAATCCACCACCCTCAGAGAATTAGCACTGCCAAGCATCATCAATCTGAGATAGTTCAACTACTCTCTGAAGTAAACCAACACAGTGCTAGTAAAAAGCACCTGGACAAAAGCTGACAATATGGAAAAAGAGGTAGAGGCGTTCAAAGCCGCCTCTCCGACTTCTCAGGCACAACCAAATGACCACAAGATATCTCCGGGATCACTAGTCCTGACTGATACCAGGAAACCAATACCAGCATGCAACGAATAGGACGGTGAACGTAAATTCCCCAAACACCAAATAGTGAAGTTTAAGGAAAGATCGAGAGCTTTGGTGGACA
>NW_008773206.1:0-345 GCF_000715545.1 Opisthorchis viverrini
AGGAAAACTTTTAGCCTTCTAAATGGTGAACTGACGAAGCGAATGCAAGAAGTATAGTCTGCCGACTGCACAGCGGTCTGGTCTGTCTTCAGAGGTTGCAACCGTTCAACATAACGCGACAAGTTATATTGATCATATGACAAGCAGACACTCACACCCGTTCCTCGGCGGTACATGCCTTGCTTAAACCACAAAATTGGAACCTCTGAACGTGTAAACATTTATGAACAGAGCTAACTTGTGGGTTCGAGGGACCAGAATTTCAGGATCATGATGGAGAGAGCGATGGCATAGGCGCGTTGGGATGTGTCAAGCCGGTACGTAAGTGACTGGTACTGACAAATC
>NW_008773207.1:0-345 GCF_000715545.1 Opisthorchis viverrini
ACGGTAATCCGATGAGGCGACACTAGCCACATGGCAGTCGCAGGAGAACAGAGGTGATTCAACAATGGATGACCTGAAGAGCAATGTAAACTATCTTGACAAACAGCTTGCACCCATAAAGACGGAGATGTAGAGGCACGCTCGAACGGGCCGCTGTTACTAGTGTTTCATGTTTTGCCACTGCAAAAGCAATGCTCCCAACCGCTTTTACATAATGAAACATTGGATTACCGCTCTATTCCCGAGTGGGTTGCGATAAGCACTACCAAATCCAGGGGAATGAAACTTTCCCTAGTATTTTTCTGGAACGCGCGAACAATTTAAACGCCACATCTGAGGAGAGTC
>NW_008773208.1:0-345 GCF_000715545.1 Opisthorchis viverrini
CTTCACCTCTGCATTACCGTGATGTCGACAAGTACGCACGTCTGTCACTTACGAGCAAAGCGTGGTGTCAATATACGAACAACAAACAACGGCGGGCGGAACGGTGGCTCGGAAGTGCGAGTCGCGGTCCTTCCTCCCGAGGTCAGCCTCGGTATCATTATCCCGTTATCCTGATTGGTGGTGTGATCACAAAGAAATTACGGCAGGTTAGAGCAGGTCTCACAGCGGGCGCGTACACGCATGGATAAGTAGGTCGGTGACACTGATACACAGGTGCTAGTATGCAAAGGTCGGATGAGGCGGCATTTCCGGTGAGGTGAATAATGAGTAGATGGAGTGAAACAG
>NW_008773209.1:0-345 GCF_000715545.1 Opisthorchis viverrini
TTTGAATTGTCCATATTGACCTGGCTGGATCATTGCCCCATCCAGAGGTTTCACACATATACGCAAATGTGTCAACCGTTTTACACGCTGGACCATGGCCATTCCAATCAAAGACACATCTGCTGAAAACGTTACTAGAACCTTTGTCGATAACTGGATCGCTTCATTCGGTGTGGCCGCTACCACACCACTGATGGAGGTCGAAAATTCACATCAACACTTTTTCACGATCTCATAAGGCTGCGTGGTACGGATCATTTCTAAAAAATTGCATACCATACGGCTGCCAACCTCATGGTCGAACACTTCCATCAACAACTCAAGGCATCGGTGGTAGCCTCCTCT
>NW_008773210.1:0-345 GCF_000715545.1 Opisthorchis viverrini
ATTGACGGATGAGGCATTATCTCATCGTCTAATGCCAAGCTGGTGCTCATTATAATACTATCACATATGAAGCAAATGACTGAAGCCGATAGGCCTCTATGAGTGTGCCTATCCGTATATTCTACATCGGAGTCACAGTCATTCCCAGCAGCACATTCTTCTACGGGCAAAGCTTTCTTGTGATTATAATTGAGCATGTGTCCAGCGATCCAACCACTACTGACAGGCACTATGGCCTTCACTTTGTGTCCCCCTAACGACACTATAACAGTAATCCAAACTAATGTGACGATGAAAAGACACTACTCAAAGTGCTTCTTCAGCGGCTCAGTGCCGGTTTCACCC
>NW_008773211.1:0-345 GCF_000715545.1 Opisthorchis viverrini
GCAAATTCCGTGATATGCTTCCATCAACTGGGTTTCCACTGTACTTTTCAACTCATTTCATACAAAGAAATATCCACAGAAATTATTGTCGGTGACGTGCAACTCCATCTAATCACTCAGTGCTTTTCTTATTGTGGTTATGTCCCAACCTCTGAGAACTCGACCAGAACTCTGATATTGGACCTAGTAGGCAAGTTTGTACGTATAAAGCCGTTGTTCAACTCACCCTGCTATATAGAGTACTCAATTTCAAATCGAGTAACAACGATTCTACGATTCTTTGACAGACTCTGACATGAAATTTTCTATAGAGTTCAATAAGTTCATAACAGCCGGATGGTGACG
>NW_008773212.1:0-345 GCF_000715545.1 Opisthorchis viverrini
TCCGTATCTTGTTCACCTTCTCCCTCGCGTCACACTCCCCTAAGAAGCTGTTGTTGTCCTCTCAGCATACACATTTATTTCTTGTTACCTTCATTTACCAGCTCGTGATGGAATATTGCGGAGCGGGATCAGTAACGGATCTTGTGAAAAGTGAGTTGCCCGCATGATCAGCTGTAGAATTCTCTTGAGAGACGTTCAATCAAGCCCCATGGTTGGGTCACCAGCTGATTTCTCTCAGTTACTTCTGTCATCGATAAGAACTCGTTTGATTCTGTTGTTAGACAGGCAACTGTGTCAGTGTCAGTTCTTCTGCCTGGCTGCTATGCCACCCGAAGGAAGTACGAG
>NW_008773213.1:0-345 GCF_000715545.1 Opisthorchis viverrini
AGCATGGCATTTGGATTTGCTCCTCAAGCATAGTGTTAACTGTTGAATTGAACACGGACTACCAGGAATTACCCCTCTTCTCTAACTCAGTTGAGATATAATGCAATATACGTGAGAAAGTGCCGCAATCTTGAAGTGAGTAACACTCATCTGCTCTCAATGGAAGCACAGTTGTGCATCTCTGTTCTATGATATTCTTATCTGAATGTGCTCTCCCGTGGAAGCACAGGATATTTTTCCGGAGAGAGCTAGTCGGGCACTGTTAGGTAGCCAAAATGAGAAGGTCTTGGCCTGCCTGAGACGTCCATATGACCACTGTTATGACTAGTGTTCGTTCAAGTGGAT
>NW_008773214.1:0-345 GCF_000715545.1 Opisthorchis viverrini
TGGAGCCTTAGTTTGATGACTACTGCTTTAAAGAGAATAATGATTGGTCGTTCTAAATCTTGGTCGGTTCAATAGGGTTAGCGGTATGGTCGCAAGTCTATCACTGTGTTGTCGCAAGGACATCATACGCGCAAAACTACCCTGGAAAACAACTCTCAGACTAGCTCTTATAGGGCTTGAACAGTTGAGCGCAAAGCTGATGACGACGGGTGGACAATGTTAGCCTCCAGGAATTCCAGAGATATGGTCTCTGACAGCGATGTCGAACGGTTGTTTTGAACACCGCAAAGCTAATAGCGCCCACGTACTGCTCTAGATGATGCACTATGTTTGGAAAGAAAAAAA
>NW_008773215.1:0-345 GCF_000715545.1 Opisthorchis viverrini
GTGGGCAATCAGTCGCACCACGGAACGGGTTAGTTTCTTTGTAATGGATAATTTCTCCACCACACGCTTTGCAGATCTGTATACAGTCAATCAGCACGCGCAAAATGAAGATGGCCGCCGCAAACCCAACTCGCACTAAGTAGCATATTTACATCGTACACAAGCCTTTACCTGATAAGATACCACTTGAGAGACCACGGTGTTTTGTTGGTGTCTGTGCTCACGATATTATGGCTTGCTAATTTGTTAAATGGTTAAAACAAAGAAGACTAAACAACGGCCAAGAATGACCAGGAAAACTAAAGGATTGGGTATAGATATACTGAAAATGATGAACATTGCAAC
>NW_008773216.1:0-345 GCF_000715545.1 Opisthorchis viverrini
CTGGTATTGTAACGCCCCTGCCTGTGCAACATCCACGAAATCCCACTCTTCACCTGCTACCTCCGAAGCCATATGTAGCCTCACCGTTACAATCTTTTAAACGCACATCAGGCCGTACACGCCGCGCGCTGGTCCCAAATTGTACGCAGACCCACTCGTGGCCTACACAATTCGGACCTAATATTCTCCAACGACGGCCATTTGTCTACAGCTACAGTCGGTCCGCGCTTTCCAGGAAGTGACCACTGCGTTGTTTCTTGCAGCGTAGCCAGCTATCGCCAAACTGCTTCTCTGAGTCCATCCAAGTTTCATCTAATCTCACCGGATATTTTACAAGCTTTTTCG
>NW_008773217.1:0-345 GCF_000715545.1 Opisthorchis viverrini
TGACGTTCTAGCCAACACCATCAGTCAGCCGATTTACGTGGCCGTGTGTTGTACTGATCACTGTTTATTGATTTGGTCCAAAGACGTTTACAGTTTGGAATGTAACAAAACACGCAGGTTTTTTCAACGCACAAAGTGCTCTGTAACAAACATCTCACACGCGGTTATGCTCAGTTGAAAGTGCTATCCAGTGTCGGTGAGTGGTATCAAGAAACTTTGACAGACTGCCATTGTTGTCAGTGAAATATTAAGATATTCGAAACATTATATTCCCCGGTGGGAGTGATTCAGACAAACTACTTCGCCTATAGACTACTTATAGACTACTTCTAATAAAGGCTCACT
>NW_008773218.1:0-345 GCF_000715545.1 Opisthorchis viverrini
GTGAGTCCCTCGCAAAACCAAATTTTTTTTGCGAATGAGTGCATTTCGTTAATCATTCATTCATTTTAAATGTTGAAACTCGTGCTAAATGCACCTGATGAGCTTAAATCACGACGAAAAACGTTGAATATGGCTTATCTATGACCGTCAACTACTTTGGGATGCCACCAAAACTTTAATGGATTATATAAAGCGTAAATGCTCAGACGTACCCAAGTAATAACCATATTAACGAGTGAAAAATTTTGACTTTGACCAGTTAACTGGCAAATTTGTCCAAAAAACGGACGGACCTTTCGATTAGTTCGCCCACTTGATGAAAACATGCCAAGAAAACATGTCCAG
>NW_008773219.1:0-345 GCF_000715545.1 Opisthorchis viverrini
GATCTTACATTGGCTTTGTTTTACCTCTGCGGATTTCCTTAGCTAATCTGAAAAACTCCAGCTGCTCGGAAGATTTCCCATCCTAGCCCAATGACCTCAGGCATGAAGTCCGTTAAGGAGCTATTCAAAGACCGAAGTATGTCAGGCCTATGATGACGCGGCACTGCTATACCAAGCTTCGTAGCACACCTGCAACTATCGCCTCCCCACTCTTGATTGTATTTCTTGCGCATTCATTTAACTAACTCCTACTGCGAGCAAACTCTTCATCAAGCCCCAGCCAACTCCAAAACGCGTTAATTCGAATGTGCTGAATCTTTCGTTCGGATTTAACTATTTCGGTGG
>NW_008773220.1:0-345 GCF_000715545.1 Opisthorchis viverrini
CCCAGTATGCGGTAGTAGTGAGTATACTGTCTATCCTGGCTACTTTACAGACCTTCTGAGTACGAGCAGCTCCCCTATTGCACACGATCTTTATTTCATTCATTTACTATTTTATAGTGGCATGCGGTTATGCGCCATTCAAAATCGTGTGAATGATTGATCCGGCCAGTGTTCACACCACTTGCCTGATTGGTTCTTGACCGCTGCTCGACCCAGTACATTTAATGAAGACAGGAATTGGTTTGCATTATTTCCACGTGCTCATTAGTCATCTTCGTCCATGCGGATGGTCACTGGTGATGCAACGACCAAACACGGTTCCCATAGACTAGGCCACTAGACCTT
>NW_008773221.1:0-345 GCF_000715545.1 Opisthorchis viverrini
TATGTATGTATGTATGTCATCAAAATTTCAACGGAAGCAGAATGATGAACCAAACTGAACTCTGGTAACAGTCAAGATTGTTCACATTTGTAGCCCTTTGAATATATGCCGAAGTGCCCTGTTGAATTTTTCCGGGAAATCGTTGGTTAAGTAATAGCAACTGGAGGGCTATCGGGGGGATTCATTTTTAGTGGTACGGCGTTTCATTGCTTTTAAACAGTTTCCTTTGAAGGTGGTCGTTTTTTCTGAAAAATAGTTATCGGACTATGATTGATACACAGGGAACCTGGGAGCAAGCAGATGCAAAGAATTTTGTTTGCCTGACCAGTATCAAGGCCAATGGAC
>NW_008773222.1:0-345 GCF_000715545.1 Opisthorchis viverrini
CTTTTCTTAGTTTACTTCGAACCATCGCAGAGCTACTCTGGTCATCTTATGTAGAAAGAACTGGAACTGATGAGCTATTTATTGCAATTTACTTGCAAGTTCGGCAAAGTACTAACCGGAACATATGATATTCACAATGTTTACGGCAGGCAGCATTTTTGTCGTGGCAGCTTAAAACAGCGTTATCGCATCCTACCAAATCCCATGAAATTTGATAAAATATATAGTAAACATGTGGTCTCATCATCATCTAGTCCTTGAACTGATATTCCAGATGGACTCATTGGCTACAATCGTCACATTACGTCAACTACGGATAGTGCCACCGATCAGCAGCCGCGATTT
>NW_008773223.1:0-345 GCF_000715545.1 Opisthorchis viverrini
AAAAAACATTGCAGAGTAATTCATAATTCACAAGCAACCTAACAAACCAATCCGTTGTTGTCATGACCACTCATATCTACAAACTCATTAGCATGAACCCTTTCTTCCGACTGAGAACCTAAGAGCTCTAATGTACACGACTCTCACTGTTTAGCGAACTGTAGTGACAGCCTCCCTAATACAACGGCGCATGTGCACGGTACTCATACGTGACAAAATATTCGTCCCTCCGAACCAAGAGCTTCATTCTAATAAGACTGACCTCCCTTTCAGGATCATTTCACGAGCTGAATATTCTGGGCAGATTAGCATCATGTCCTTAACTAATCCATTCTCCTGTTTTTT
>NW_008773224.1:0-345 GCF_000715545.1 Opisthorchis viverrini
CAAATTTGTTTTCTGGCAGGAGACTCAACGGAACCCTGCCGAATGCCTCGTTTATGATCACATGCTTCAACTGAGTTCTTTTAGAAAGAGGTTAGAAAGATAAATAAATCAAACCGAGTATTCTTTTCAGTGAAAACTTAACGAATCAGACATAGTTATTCAAACGAATAACGTGAGGTGGTAGATATAAAATTGATTGCCGATGTCGGTATGTCTGACCAACCATAACGATGATGCTTCAGGTCGAAATCACAGTCGACTGCGATCGTAAAAACGTTATTCTAGTTGTCTCGTTCAATAAGGAAACACAATTAGGCAAAGATTTTTTCGTAAAAATTTGATCAA
>NW_008773225.1:0-345 GCF_000715545.1 Opisthorchis viverrini
CACACACACAGTGGATGGCGACAATGTTGCTCTGATGCACAGTTTAGAACACTTGATAACACATGGATGAACCGCAAAGCGGAAATCCCGACGAAGTTACTGCCAAACCCTGGCCACTGTTTCAGCACACAATGACAACAAAACAACTGACACCATTGTAGTTTTGTCACCGCATTCAGAATTTTAGTGTGAACGGATATGCCCAAAACGGGTTCGGGGTGAATTCAACTGAAAATTTTTTTCAGGTTGGTACTTTTCACCCCGATTTGACTCATAAGTATCCCCCAGTGAGATGTTCTAATACAGAATCGTTCCGCTTCCAAAACGGCGAGTTTTCGCTTTCAC
>NW_008773226.1:0-345 GCF_000715545.1 Opisthorchis viverrini
TGATGCTTCACAGAAGCCACCTCTTGCAATGACCCCAGCCAGGGGGTCACAAGGGCCGTACTTGAAAGGCGATCCTTTCCAGCAACACTTTAACGCTTTGGAACCTCTTTCACTTCATCGTGCCATGTGGTGCGTTCCACACCCCCACGGTTTGTTCCATTTTGAAGTAGAAAACAACACTCACCTCGGTAGACGATGTTTCGGTACGCGCAGCAGTAGCTGCGGTAGTAACGGCAGATGACGACACGTATCGATGTATTTAGGAGACCTTATGACAACAGTGCCAAAGCCATCACCCGCATGGACAAAAAGAAATGAAGACTCCTCATGCCGTTTCTGATGTGA
>NW_008773227.1:0-345 GCF_000715545.1 Opisthorchis viverrini
GTCTATGTGTATCGTTCCACACACATTTTACATCTGATCAAAATTGTATTAAGACCTTACTGAAGATTTAGACTGAAAGATCTGATAGTTGGCAAGTGAAATTTCGAAAAGCGCATGAAGCTAGTCAGGAGTAAAGCAGGGTAGATACAATGTGATATCGGTTTACTCACTCCAGTTTATTCTCGTCTGGCCACTGAGCCAACGCCGGCCTAGATTTCTCGGATATTTCACCCAAAAGATTTCCAGATACCGACCTTGCTTGCGTGATCCGCCGTGAACCAAAGTTGTTAATAGCCTTGCTTTCTAAGTTTTACGTCATTGATCAACAGACACATTTACAGGGTG
>NW_008773228.1:0-345 GCF_000715545.1 Opisthorchis viverrini
GGCAAATTTGTGGACGCCTGGCATCCATCTTTGAAATGGTGCTATATCGAGTGGCTGTGAAGGGCATACGGTTCTTTAAGGAGGATAGAATATGAAGAGCATTAACTGGAAGAAAAGTTAGTGGTGACTGGTCGGTCAGTGTCCTTCCAGGGTATACGCTTTAGGATGTGGTGAGTTTGTGGCTGTTTCGCTCCTTAGTGTCTACAATGGAAATCCGGTTGGCGGATCAAAGCTAGAATTACGGCAAGGCATACACAGGAAAATCTGCGTGTTGGTGAATGCAAAGGCCGTCAAGTATATGGCTAACTGGTACCTGCGGCTAACTACTTGCCATTGTCAGACGGG
>NW_008773229.1:0-345 GCF_000715545.1 Opisthorchis viverrini
TTGCTTCTGGCAGTGTACCAGTCCCAGAGATTGTTTCTAGTTGCGATCTACGCCAAAAAGGTTCCACAAGTGACCAACTATTCCCATGAGCGTGGTCAAAAAATAACCAAAAACCAGGTAGACTTGTGGCTACTTCACTGATTTTCTGCTTTTGATTAGTTTGTGTTTTTTGTCAAAACCACACGTGATTCCATGAAAAACCCGGGCAAGGGGTAATATGGCTAACTTCTTGAACCAGTTCAGCTATTCAGCTGTAGCATCCTTTTGGTTCCTCATTGCCATGTTAACAGGAGGAAGCACGATGGCTGAGCTACTGATGGGTTACCAAAGCTTAGGCAGGAAAAG
>NW_008773230.1:0-345 GCF_000715545.1 Opisthorchis viverrini
TGCCGCAAAAACAGGTGTCCACCCAAGCGGATCCATTGGCCTGTCTGCTCTCGAGGTTCGTTAGTTCCGTGCAGGGACACAAATCATTGTACGCTCATCCGCGGCGTGCATTACCACTGCTTCCGACCATGGCACGGCGTCTTCGTGATGCCACATGCCAGTTTGGTGATGCGACAAATTCCTACGGGTGGTTTCCGATGGGTCAGATCACCGCCTAACGGTCTCCAAAATGGTCGGGAATTTGGTGGCGTGGTTCCCATGTGCCAGTTCAATGAGCTCAATATAAGTCATGGCGTAACCCGTGTATCAGTGGGGTCTACCAACCGGGACGAAACTCCGTTGCAC
>NW_008773231.1:0-345 GCF_000715545.1 Opisthorchis viverrini
AAAAAAGTATTAGGGTGGAGGGCAAATGCTTAAAACATCACATCATACGGCATCCACTTCTAAAAATAAATCCACAAAAATCTGTGTAAACATCGAAACCAAGAAAGTCACGTAGATATCTGCAGTGTTCTTAAAAACACCGTCCGTGTCAGTAAGTTAGATGTGACAGTATATTTAGTCTAGTTCATTCATTTAGACTTATCGTTAATGCCACGTCAGCCCAGGTAAATCATTGAGACGTGCTTTGAAAAGTAAGTGAAAAGGAGAGGTTTTACAGTTGATAGAAAGCGTAGAAGGACATAGTGAATTGTCGACCTTTTCAGTGGCCGCATAGCACACGTACGC
>NW_008773232.1:0-344 GCF_000715545.1 Opisthorchis viverrini
CAGATACTCGGAGGATTTCGCGAAGGTGGGAGCTCGTCCAGCGCTAAGTTGCCCTACCTGAATTAAGCTGCCACTCATAAGCTATGATGCTTGAGAAACAATCAAGCTAAAACCAACTACTCCGTACAGTTAGGGATTCACTTGAGTAGCGATCGGTTCCCCAACACAAACAGCTTGAGTAAGACGACACTTTCATGCTAATATATTTATTCGGTTGCGAATGTTCCGCAGGCCACGTCGGTCGGATGACTCGACGCTTATCTCAAAATGAGTACATGGCGTCGTGTGGTGGAATCAGACAACAGGAACAGGCAGTTGTTACTCACTTCATCGACACAGATCGA
>NW_008773233.1:0-344 GCF_000715545.1 Opisthorchis viverrini
CATTTTGCATAAGGCTTCTAAAGCACAAACTGGACGACAATCGGCTAGATATTGTTTGTCAGTTTTATGCATGCAGATTATGAATTAGGTTCCTAATTCTCGGTTTATTCCTGACTAATGAGGGACCTTTTTTCATCCAGCTATGGTAAATCTGTTGTGAACACCATTGTCTGAGATATGAGAAAAAACTGAATGTGTTGTTTAGCTTTCGAAAATTCGCGGAGATTCTCGTGACGAGTGTAGCCTTTGAGGACAGTGACTTCGTCTTACTGCATGGCAGCTGATGGGATTCTAGGATTCGAAGCCGACGATTCTTGTTCAACACTTGCGTTTCTTGCTGTGAC
>NW_008773234.1:0-344 GCF_000715545.1 Opisthorchis viverrini
ATCTCTGTATGCCAGAAATGTAGGCGTACCTTCTCACCTGGAACTTGGTCATTTATAAACAAAAGCAATTACGGGTCCCGGTTGGTGAACACAGAGGCTTCTTCCTCTTGAGCACCCTGGTAAAGGATGCCTATATTCCCTGCCAAACGAAGTATAACCCGATTTGTGTACACCACTGAGGTCGAGTGAACCCTGTCCGTCTGTCGCGGCTTCTATCGATTGCCAAAACACCACTCATTACAATCAACGTTTTCTCAGTACACACTGTAAAAGCCCCCACAGTGATTTCTATCCAATAATCAAAAAAGAGAATTGCTTTCCGTTAGAACCACTCGTAGCCAGTT
>NW_008773235.1:0-344 GCF_000715545.1 Opisthorchis viverrini
GCACTGACAACGATTAGCAATGAACTCAAATTTAATTTGTGAGCAATGATACGACTAGGACTCAGAGTGCAGAAAACACAAACGGTTGTATGAAAAACTATTATTAGATAATTTTGGGCAGTTGCGTTTATTAAACATTGAGGAAGTGTTTAATCGCACAAACGCCGCATTGCAAAGTAGACGGGATGCTTAACCTCCAACTACCTCTTTGAACAAAATTAATGAAATGAGCCCCAAGCAACCTTTTGCAGCCGTCAACACTTGCTGAATACTTGTAAGTTGCGAACGAATATCCTAAATAGATAGTCACTATCACTAGGAAAAATCTAGAAACAGGAGTTCCA
>NW_008773236.1:0-344 GCF_000715545.1 Opisthorchis viverrini
AGGTCACTAGATATCAAGAACAAGTGTCCCCAGTGAGCAGCTGAACGAGTTCATCGTGGGACATTCCGTTTCCATTCAGATTTTGTGTAAAACTGGGCTACCCACTTCGACTGTTACTTTGTCCATTTCGAAAAGGGTCTTGTTTGTGCAAAATGATGTGGTTGAATCTGAATGAGTGCATCGGGAACATCTGTGAACTACTATTGAACAGTTTCACGACGAGACCTTCTCAAGAACATGGGCAAATCACCAAAAATGATGAGGTCGCGCTATCAGACAGCATACCAAAAGCGCTACGCATTCGTTCGCCTGTAGCACCTTTTTGGTGCCTAGTTGCCATGCCA
>NW_008773237.1:0-344 GCF_000715545.1 Opisthorchis viverrini
AATTCGGTACAATTTTGGTTCGATGAAACATGAGGTTGACGCGGTATCTGGAACTCGGCCTGCAATTACATCGTGGTTTACTGCTAATCAGCATATAGAACCCCGAGTAGATTTTGAGGTGACGTGCGACCCCGTGGTATGTAATTCTCGTTCAAAGAGTTTCTACAAGCGACACCCCAATTTTCCATCAAAATGTTTGACTGAAGATTCCCTCTGATGATTATGCATACCCAATCAAAGGGGAAATTATTGGGCGCTTAAAAATTCCCACTCAGGATTATCACAATTAGCTGGTCACCTAGCACAGTTATATTACTCCATTCCACGTTTTCACCACTCGAATA
>NW_008773238.1:0-344 GCF_000715545.1 Opisthorchis viverrini
CCGTTCTTATCCGACTTCATGTTTTTGTAGATTGTTGAGGGCAGGTATTCATCCAACCTCAAGCTTAATCTGGCAGTCAACTCAGGTCTTCTGATTTTACCCATGTTGCTAACACAGCTTTCAAAAACTTTTAGGAAAGTTACGATGACTCTTTTCGGTGGGTCGCTTTTATCCCCAAATAGAATGGCTTCGATGTTCCAGGAAAAGTTGGGTTTTTATTCTGCTTTTCCTTATGACGAAATAGTGACATTCTCAACTCTTGGATGCTTTTTATTTCCACTTCATTCACTGTTGGAGGCTACGATCACACGTTTGATTTTTCTATGATTGATATAAGGGTCTAG
>NW_008773239.1:0-344 GCF_000715545.1 Opisthorchis viverrini
CAGATTCAACTGTCTGACTATCGGGAATGACTTGCTCGTCTTTTTGTAACTAAGCCTTGATTCCTTAGCTGTGTGACTAGTTTAGACCGGTTCAATACTTCCATTTTTTCGATACACCGCCAATACGGTCAATATTTTTGGTCGTGCCTTACGTCACATGAGTAGGTCGTTACTCTGGCCATTTTCCAGTTTCTTCAAGGTTTCGAATTCGGGGAAACAGCACCCGTGTGTGAAGGAAGTCTTCAGTATTCAGGTGTGCTCAAGTGAAGTTTACACCTGCACAAAGCTTGGTGGTTCATTAGTTTTCGCAGATGTCTTTATTTCTGTGCGAACAAACCAGAATT
>NW_008773240.1:0-344 GCF_000715545.1 Opisthorchis viverrini
TCATTCTGCGCGCAGGTGAGAGATAATGAAATAAAGGAGCTATGTGAACGACGCATATTAGCTTACGCAATTTCATGAGGGATCCAATGTAAGGAAAACCGGGAAACCATCACTACAATTAAGAGGTATGTTACGACAAATACTACTGGTAAATTAGTGAGCAATCCGCTGTTGCAGGACAACATGCACATACACCACATCTTAGCGGATTTATGCTCTACGGTTATGATCACCGGTATCATCGTCACCGAGATCAAAAAGAGAGGAAAATACCGGTGCTTTACTGCTTTACAAGCACCCGTATTTATTTGCACTGGAAAGAGAAAGGATAATGGAACAGGAAG
>NW_008773241.1:0-344 GCF_000715545.1 Opisthorchis viverrini
TGAATAGACAATTACGAGCTGGTTGATATTGTGAGCAAAAAGGCTATGTCAAACAAATATAAGATCAACTAAGTCCTTATTTGTGTGAGTTGAATCCCACACTTCCCGTTAACCCTTGTTTTCAAGATGAAATTCACTTATTTTCAGCGGATTACGAAAGAATGAAGCTCTACAACAAATGACCTCAGAAACCTGCTTTGTTGACAAAATTGTCCAGCGTACAACACACCTCTTGAATCATACACCGGGCATTAACATTTCCCTTTCGTCCAGATAAAATCAATGGTAAAACTTGATATTGAGACACGAGAACAAACTGTACAATTAAGGGGCTGGTATCCGAA
>NW_008773242.1:0-344 GCF_000715545.1 Opisthorchis viverrini
GCAGAAATGGCCCGATCGCGCAGTCAATGACGCTCATGCGTTAAAGCTATCGCCTTTAATGCGTAGCTGCACAGTAGCAGAACTAACTGAACATGTTACCGCCTCCAATTCTTGCCCGTATCTGTCATGCTCTTCCGCTTTCTGGTGATCGAAACCGTGGCAGTTAGAACCAACGTGCCCTTGGCACATGGTCTATGGATGATAAACTGAAGGAACTGGTGCAGCCAAGATACATCCATTGGGATCACTTGTCCATCGTTTTTCGGGCAAAGTCCCGATTTTCCGACCAAGAATGTCTCAATGCAATGAAGCCTTAGCGAAAATCGTCGTATCGTTCAGCTGTA
>NW_008773243.1:0-344 GCF_000715545.1 Opisthorchis viverrini
AGACCTCCACGACGGTCTTGCTCAATGGGTACATGAAGGGATACTGACTGGAATCCTGTAAGACGACCGAACTTCTAAAATCTACTACATATGAAGTACTCGCAGGAGCTCATGTATACCTTCACAAGAAAGATTCGATTGGCTGCGATTTTTTCTTTTAGAAAAAAACATGATTGATTAACATGTCCATTATTGCCCGTTCATAGTTCCTCACGGCTTTTGCCGGCAAAATCCAAGCAGCCAGATGTTTGACCATAAAAACTAAACCTTAGCTTTCGAGTGCCCAATGAATAAGTATGATCCCCTTGCTTTCAAAGTAAAACCAATCGAACCCATCATAATCC
>NW_008773244.1:0-344 GCF_000715545.1 Opisthorchis viverrini
GGGCTGATGCGCAGTAAAACGTTAAAATCAAATTGAAACAAAATGAAGTAATTTTTCGAAAGTTGCGCGGCAAGCTGGTGCTGTTTCTCCAATTATCCCAATATAGCGAAGACTGGAGGAGCTCAGTGTGTATGAATATCTACCGATCCATGCTCTGATTGTCTGCATGCCATGTTAGAAACGGAACCTGACGGAACTAAATGCAGTGTGACGCACTCGTCGATGTGCGTTTTAATCTATCAGAAGATAATTGACTGGTGTCAGCGCGCAGTTGATCTCGGTTGGAGCTATCCTCTCGAGGGCCCTCAGTATTCTCACAATGGAATCGAACTTTCGGAAGTTAT
>NW_008773245.1:0-344 GCF_000715545.1 Opisthorchis viverrini
TGCTCAGTGCACCTCAGTTGTCGGATGACCACCTTGCTACCAAGGCATGGCTCGGTCGCTTCCACCTCGTTTCACACATCCATCTGGTCGTGCGAGGAAGATTCTACGAGGCGATTGGTCTGGTAGCACACAGAATACGTAACGAAGGCCGTGTAAATTATCGAGTGTGTTCAGCTGATTTATTGTGGGTGAGTTGTTTCTTCAGAAACGTATCCGAATTACTTCAACATTACTGATCCAATATTGGCACCGGACGGTGACTAAGCCACAAAAGTATCGATGGCCAAGCAATGAGAGATTTTAACTTCCTCAGCTCGCAGTGGACAGGTTTCTAGCATAGGTGA
>NW_008773246.1:0-344 GCF_000715545.1 Opisthorchis viverrini
ACCAAGTCCCCTACCTTAAGATCACGGCCGGTTCTCATCCACTTATTTATTTGATGCAGCACAGGCAAGTATCCCTTTAACCATCGTGTCCGGAAAGCACCTGCTAATTGTTGCGTCTGGTGCTATCGTCGAGCTAGCTTCATGTCCGATCCAGATGAGTTTTCGACTGACGTGTTACCGCGGAATAATAGGAGATGACTAGGTGTTAGTGTCCCGAGATCGAGAGGGTCATCTGATAACTTCACTAAGAGTAGATCATTAGTGATTTTTTCTACTTCAGTTAGCACCGTTGTGAGGACTTGATCAGTTACCAGCTGATCACCAAGTAGCGATCTCAATATCCT
>NW_008773247.1:0-344 GCF_000715545.1 Opisthorchis viverrini
CATTTCTAGAATTCAAATCTAACACGTACGATGTGAAAGATATCACAAGAAACTGCAGCCTTTCAAAGATTCGCTCACTGCAAAGATTTATACAGTATTTTTACAGACACAAAACATGACTGAGTGGGCTAGTATAAAGTCTTAAACTGCACAGGCCTTTTCATATTTATGAAGTCATGCGAAGTTGTTGAACATCTTTCATAAGTCCTGGTGAGAAACAAACAACTTTGCTCTCCACTTATTACACTCCAGTTTACATGATGTGTGTAAATAGTTTTTATTTAGTTTTGAATACACATTTTTGCAGCTGAGAAGAGCTGACACAACTGTACGACATTCCAAAA
>NW_008773248.1:0-344 GCF_000715545.1 Opisthorchis viverrini
TCGGATATCCTTTTGTATTTAAAAAAACGTAGTCCGATCAACCAGGTAACAATAGTCGTCACCGCAGCATCTTTAAAGTAAAGGTGGTGACCGACGCAGACTAATTAGGTAATCAACACGCCCATTTGATCCGTAAGTAGGACACGCAAACAAGGAGGACCTGTATATCACAAGGCCACAAACCGGATATCGAAAGCTTCAACCACATTAACCCGTTCATCTTTACTGATACTCTACGCTTATCTGATAAGTTTTTGCATGACGCAAAGGCTTAAGCCGATGAAGATTTTGACGTCCGACCACAACCTAACTTTGGCTACAGAGGAGAATGTTGGTAGCTCAGG
>NW_008773249.1:0-344 GCF_000715545.1 Opisthorchis viverrini
ATCCCTTACTTGCTTGTTCCAAGGTGTGCGCTCGACTCAGATTGTCGATCATTCTACTTCAAAAGCGGGACCAAAATCAACTGCATCCACATGAGGCACACCGACTCGCTACTATCGCTGAGGACCGGAGGCGGTGGGTCAGGTTGGGTTCGCTTCGCCAGAACGTCTCTTGCATTCAAGCTGAGCGGCGTAAAATACCTGGTGAACGGGCCAGTGACCGAGGTGCACACCTCCACTCAGCCATAAATTTTCATCCTCTTTCATCCGTATTTTCCTCAAAGTGTCCACTCCGACGACAATCTTTTAATTACAAACCTGATTTGTTGTCGCGATTTCCTTGTGTG
>NW_008773250.1:0-344 GCF_000715545.1 Opisthorchis viverrini
ACATTCAACACACACAAAAAAAACAGTGTTAAACCGATATTCATTTTGATTTTCTGGCTTTCAATCACACTGATGTTTATATTGCGGATGTTTTCATACTAAGGACAGACACCTATTGGTAGATTGCTCAGTATGTTTTCAGCCGCATGCACAACGGTCAACTTTGGTGAGACGATTAAAACACGCATACTGGACTTTTGTGCATGAAGATACTTTTTTTACCGCCACCTGTCTACGGATGCAGGTTCCGTCGACCAACACCCTCAGAACTCCCCGTCGTAATCTGGTACAGTGAGATACCAAAAAGCGCGTAGCAGTATGCCTGAGAAGGCGAACAGTGCTTT
>NW_008773251.1:0-344 GCF_000715545.1 Opisthorchis viverrini
CACACCTACAGAGTCTAAGGCTGATGTCGGAGTCCTCAGGAGAGCTTGGATTATGGGATATTTTTTGAAGTAGACGGTCACTTTAGCAGAGGTCTTAAAATGGAGCCATTTGGACGAGTTTTAGAATGACAACTTATGGTCCAAGCTAGAGTTGTCAGATACAGGAGCTAGGATGGTTTGCCACACGGTGTTTCTGGGAGTATAGCCATTAAAAACATCTAGTATGAATCACTCCATGGGTCGAAAGATTGCTGTCTGAACTTTTTAAGATGGGTGGGAAGAATCAATTCATGTGATTTGTGTCCTATTTTCGCTGGTGATGACTAGAATATGGTGGGTGGACC
>NW_008773252.1:0-344 GCF_000715545.1 Opisthorchis viverrini
CCGAAAGGGTGCTACAGCTGGACGATAAACCCGTAGAACCATTTGAATTGTCGATTCCAAAAAGATCGCCATCCAGTTCTGGTCCCCATATTTCTTTCTTTCCAAATGATGATTAGACTCTTGCTCTAAGACTTAGTCGACCACTGTTTCATATAAGATTGCTGTTTTCGGTTATACTAAAGACTATGGGCCGGGAATGCATCATTTGCTCAACGCCTTTTATCCGAATCCAGGTTTTTCAATACTGGCAAAGCCTGTATCCTCGTTGTAATGGGAGAGTATGCAGTGTTTGTACCACTCCGTCTGTGTGGTTCGATTGATTCATCTGGGATTGAAGAGCTATG
>NW_008773253.1:0-344 GCF_000715545.1 Opisthorchis viverrini
TTTTTTCACACAGCTCGCGGAGTCACAGAATTTGCCCCACTGAGTATTCCACCATTCGAATCATGATGAATGATCCGACACATAGACCGGTATGCTCAATCACTCACAGCCATTCTGCCAGTTGAGTGCAGGACAGACTTCACGGTGCCCAGTTCACTACGCCTATATGTACGACGTGTGCACACAATATCAGTGTTTGCGTCGATCTCTTCGTATCCTTGCATGCCTTATCACCCACATACCATAGGATTGAAGCAATCATCCTTTAGTCATATGACTGCTAGTATTATGTTGAAATATTGGTTGCTCGAATGATTTCATTGGTTGTTGATCAGGTGGCTGTT
>NW_008773254.1:0-344 GCF_000715545.1 Opisthorchis viverrini
ATAACCTAAGGCAGAATAAGCCTCATCTGTGGTTTTATACTTTTAGTTCACATTTATCAGTCAGATTGTGACACCTCAGCTGCTGTACCGGATTCGTCGTTCTGGTTCATCATTTTCGCTGTTTGAAGTTTTTCATCATGCACCAAGCATGATGCAATTTTTCACCCTCTCTCGTTCTGTTTTCGCCCACCACCCCCAAACCTTAACGGTCTGATGCTTCAGCTTCAAATGTTTCCCCACAAAATTAAGATGAAATCCTGGTAATTGTTTTCCCTTCACAGTGCCGGTTAAGGCTTGGTTAAGTCCACGTCGAATATTGCTTACTGTTTATAACATTGTCGTTT
>NW_008773255.1:0-344 GCF_000715545.1 Opisthorchis viverrini
TAACTTTTACTTTACGAGATACTGATACGAATCCCCGTAAGTAACAGGAAAATCGATGGGCACCGATCCTAAATGATGCGTCTTGCATGGTTCGTCCAAATGAAAATTCATCACTTTCCTATGTGACTAAGAGTTACAAACTTTGTATGCAAACGTTGCTGCCAAAGTGAGGTTGGTCGACCTAGTGTTATTCCGCTCCAAGGCAACAACACGCCCACAGTTTACTAACCTGTGTTTATAAGTCCCACAAAACTAATATTCTTGGCGGACGCAATTTGTTTTACCGTCTGGCAGAATTTGGAGGCAAGTAAATATGTTGCACTGAATTTATTTGTGATGGCGAC
>NW_008773256.1:0-344 GCF_000715545.1 Opisthorchis viverrini
TTGGCACGGGATGCTCGAAAAATTTGGCGGCGATGTATTAACGCTGACAACAACTCAGGACGCTGGTTTCGAAGACTTCGTTTGTCAACAGGCAGACAGATTATACTTGGGTGCCATCAAGACAGTCGGCTACCATCTGGCTAAAGTGTAAGAAATGTGCATTTTAACAAGTGGAGGAAATTTAGAGAACTTCGTTCACGAGAAGCCGTTATCACCCTTGAGTAAACTGGAGGATGTGTCCACATTTGGGCTAAGACAACATGACAATTGTGGTATAAAAGATTCCTGACCTGAATTGGTTGTAGGATAGGCCCAATGCCAATAAATACTAATGCTTCCTTCCT
>NW_008773257.1:0-344 GCF_000715545.1 Opisthorchis viverrini
CAAACATTTAGAGCATCCCGCAGCTCAATTTATGCCAATTATTAGGTGCCCAGTAGCCTCGATTCATACAGTGGAACCAAGAGCTGAATTCGGTCAGTTACGTTAGTTTTGGGAACCTCGTCCAGACTGCCTGACGCTCGTAAGGAAGCGATCATTCTGGGTATACAAATCTGTAGTTAGTATACAAGTCCCAGCGCACATCATTCGGGAGGAGTGTCCATAAATGAAATCAGTTTCTATCTTTATACCTTTTAATAGAGTGAATTACATCCCAGACATTAGTTGATCTCGCTCTACTCGTGGGTAACCTGAACACCCGAGTTTTCAAAAAGGACTTTCTGAGA
>NW_008773258.1:0-344 GCF_000715545.1 Opisthorchis viverrini
TGATAAATGAACGTATCATCGATGCCACTGTTACCACAAAATCATAAGTAAATAGTTTTCAGTTACAAGCGTAAGACAGATGAAGAAACGAAATTTCCCGAGCAGGTGGTATAAATGAGAGCTCGGACAGCAACACCGTTGGCCAAAGTATCGGCTAGAGCTCTAGGTTGGCAGTTAAGAGCAGTGGCACATACTAATGAGTAAAGAATCTTCAGCTGAACCCAGGTGAAATTTCGAGGTTTTGAATCTACTGACAAATTGAAAATGCCCAATCTTCCGCAATTGTTGCAAACCGAATCTTTAGCATAACATCCATTAGGAAGATGATTCGGATTCTCACAAAA
>NW_008773259.1:0-344 GCF_000715545.1 Opisthorchis viverrini
CTCCGGTCAGTAAATTCGCGCTGTAACCGATTGGGCTATCTCGCCCCATGGTATTGCCTATCCAGGAAAAGAAAACAGCCGGACAGCACATATACCACAGCCTTAGTAAAGGCTGTTCGTGAGGCGCATCCAAACGCCTCAGTGTGGTCGAGGGTTTATGCTATGGGCAGCCGTTTAGTCGAGCTGTGTTGTTCTCGAAATGCTACTCAGATGGTTACTTCTGGAGAGAACTTACCACTGTCATCTGGTGCCCCATCGGTCCATTTTCCTCAGCTTTTTTATGGGCGACTTGTGCCACTTCGAAATATCATGACGTCTAACTATCCCCAGGAGCACCACTAGGA
>NW_008773260.1:0-344 GCF_000715545.1 Opisthorchis viverrini
AGCTAGTTGTCCAGAGGGTTTTCATCGACTTTGCAATTTGTCCTATTAGGGCATGTATGATAATATTCAAGAACTTCATGATATAACAGAAAGACGTCCATAAAGGATCCTCGCCATCGTTTGATCTGAAGGGGATATTGGTGGTTCCGTTTATAATAGTGACGTCATCTCAACTGGTGGTGAAACATTCGCAACCCAATCGCCCAGTCCAACGGGCACTGTTTGATCTATTGCGTGTGCACAGAATCAAGGTTGGATCCATTTTGATACGTTAGGATACATGGACTAGCATGCTCACTCAACGGGCAGACAGAAAAAAGCACATCGAATAGGACGAGAAAAGG
>NW_008773261.1:0-344 GCF_000715545.1 Opisthorchis viverrini
CTGGTAGTAGCTGGTGCAAACACGGCGCTTGGTCGCCATTCATTCAATCTGGTTGGTCCCCGGCTCATATCCACATGGTCTGTCAACTGAATAAAAATACCCGTGTCCCCAAATTGACCTGGCTCCACCAATATCAATTCCATTGTCTAAGCCAGATAGAGCTACCACAGAAATGCACACCCCCTGTCCGATTGCCGCAACCTCGATGTCAATTACAGGGCTGCTCATAAGCCGAAGTATGTCAGTGCAATAATGTTAGGGCACTGCTATACCCAGTCTGATGGAACTTCCTCAAGTTTCTTCCTCCTGCCATCGGTCTGCAACATCCACTCACTCGAGCCAGC
>NW_008773262.1:0-344 GCF_000715545.1 Opisthorchis viverrini
CCTTCTTCCTTTCACTAGTAGGCGGCGTTTCCATCGTGCTTTTTCACCAAATTATCTTCTGTTTCTCATCCCAATTTTAGGTGATAGAAGAGGAGGCGTTGGGCTCGTCCGATGATGAATAATTACTCCCTTCTGTGTTTTGTACAGATTATCGTGGTCGCTGTAAATAACTGTCGATACAACTTTATTCGTTTTCATTTCTCCCTGTGGTTGGGATCTCGGCATGTCTTCGTTTTCACTCATCAGTAGGTCTTCCAAACTTGTTCTTGTTATATCGTGTTTGCGCTGCTATCCGTAACTTCTCTTATCGTACCAACGACATCTGTGACCGCGCTTCATTGCAA
>NW_008773263.1:0-344 GCF_000715545.1 Opisthorchis viverrini
GAGCAATCGATCATCTGGGGCCACAGCAAAAAGTCGAACAATGGCATCCAATGTTAATCCCTCGGCCTTAATGTGTGCTAGGCTGTCAAATAATGCGATCATGTTGATCACCTAAGAGCAACTTTAGAGGAATCTGTGGTGCGCTGGGGTTATTAATTGGCTGGCAGCGAGGTAAATCAAAAGCGGCTCGCCTCAACATGTTTCCATCACCTTTGACGGTATTTGTCTCACCTAATCGAACTTTTCGTCAGCTAACCATCTCCAAACGTCCATCAAAGCTTTCTGAACTGTGCCCTCCCCATCATCATGCCCTAGCTCCGACGATGCGAAGGGTTTCAGGTAGA
>NW_008773264.1:0-344 GCF_000715545.1 Opisthorchis viverrini
CCAGGTCCTTCATGCATCCCTGCCACATAAGCTCAGTACCGTCGGCATCACAGGACCTTGTTTCAGTGGTTCAATTCTGGCCTATCTGACGGGACGCAAAAAACAAGTTGGGGATAGACAATCAACTCCACTATCGATCACTAGTGGAGCCATTCCACGAAGCTTGTTATACCCCACCCTCTTCTCAATGTATATCAACGATGTCTTGGACGCCGTGTTCCATGGTAAGGCCTTCCTCTTCGCAGATGGTATAAAAACTGTGTGCACATTCCCTACCTTTGCACAAGTGCTTACCTTTCATCAGGTTCAGCAAGACCAAGACATCCTCACCCACAGGTCAAATG
>NW_008773265.1:0-344 GCF_000715545.1 Opisthorchis viverrini
CCCTCGAATAAATTTTGACTCGCAAACCGTGTCTCACACATGACCACAACATCGCTTTAAATCCCATTTCAACCTAGCCAGTGCGAGGTAATCGGTCCGGTCAGTAAGCTGATCAAACAGTGTCAAAGAATCCAATTAATCCTACGCTTAGTGCTCTCCTGAAAAATGCGATTACTCCTGCTTTTTCTGCAATAGATTATGGGCAGCTATACACCCCCCGTCAATGTTCCGTACGGCTACTCGTCCTCAAGAGACAGTGCTACTGGGCAGCCATATAAAGGAAGGCAGAATGTATAACTGTTAGTGTTTACTCGGCTATGGGTGGCTATTATTGGTTGACCACT
>NW_008773266.1:0-344 GCF_000715545.1 Opisthorchis viverrini
TTTGCTGCTGAGAGGACTTGGAATGTTCAATTAATGTAGCATTAGCGTTAAGTTTGACAAAATGCTGCAGTTTGGTGATAAATTTTTTGAAGTATCAACTGCGAATCTTCTTCATTCCCACTATTTGGTCGAGTTCGAGTCAGATGGTGAGCTTGAAACGCTCGTAGTTTTTCTTGGCCACACCGGTATATGTGAAGCAATCTTCATGTCGTCCTTAGTAATCTGGAGACAAATGGCGATTATTGAACCGAGAAGTTTTGTCAAGTACACTCATTTGTGTACCCAATTGGTTTTCACGGAAGACTCTCCTGAACCCCGGCTGATTCCTTATGTTATCCTTCAAC
>NW_008773267.1:0-344 GCF_000715545.1 Opisthorchis viverrini
ACACCCAAGTCAGATCAAGAACCACGAGAATTGTCCAGTTGGAACCTCGGAGCAGAGCGACTGTAAGGAAAATAACTCGGAAATCGAGCGGGTGCGAGCAAACGGGAACGTAAAGCGACACAAAATCCAGACCAACTAATCAAATCATGCGCAAGCAAAACTTCTTCCAACCAGTCAAGTTGGACTGGTTGCAGAATATCTTGTAAAACTCTGCAGCCACATTTAGACCCGAGGAAAGTACCCACTGAATAACGCTTTTAGTACGGTGACGACACGTTCTCAACCTGACTAGCATGCTTTGCGCCCTAATCCATGACCAGCTGATCGGTTGTTAATTATTTTTT
>NW_008773268.1:0-344 GCF_000715545.1 Opisthorchis viverrini
ACTCACTTTTCTGCCGAATGGTGATCAGTTGCGAGGAAATACTACTGTGTCCTTTTGACATTTTTCTAATATCTCGGAGTTCAGCTAACTAGGGGTTTAAAAAAAATACAAGGTTTTGTAGAACATAACCGCACTACACATGAAGGTAATTTCAAGAAATTCGAATATATCACTTGGTGGTGCATACCATCAGCACATCAACCAAATGTAAACAAAAGCTTCCAAACAAATGGAACAATGCAACAAAACGCTGCCCACTGAGACGTGGGAACAAAATACACCTGAATAGTTTCCCAATTCGCTGCTGCTCTCCGTTGAGTGGCACGGTAGACACAACAGACCAG
>NW_008773269.1:0-344 GCF_000715545.1 Opisthorchis viverrini
AATATGTGCATCGTTTAAAAATATCAAGACCTGGAATTAGCCTAACCCGGGTTCGAATCCTAAACAAACTATACAAAGTCCATCAACGAGAAGGTCGCCGTTGTTTCAGACAATATACGAAGTGAGGTTCACAATTCCGCGTAAATGGTGAACAATTATAGTCGTACGAACTTCGACCCGAGGCAAGTCTGAGAGGAGCACTTCTGTTACCAACAGTAGTGCTTGCTGACTATTTGGTTGCCTTCATCAATAACCCACAGCTGGTCAGACAGATCGTACTCTTCGGGTGTGAGAAATCGATTTTGTAGATTACTAGGGTCCAGACATCAGCATACAGTAGTTGG
>NW_008773270.1:0-344 GCF_000715545.1 Opisthorchis viverrini
TGTTGCATTTGGTGCCAGACACCAGATGACTAGCACCAGAAATACTGAGACGGGGAGCCAACTATCACTCAGGGGTCAGAATGGCCAATAGAGGTAGTGGAGCCAACTCAATGGGATGTGTGGGGCAGGTCCCAGTGCAGGCGGGATGACCAAAAGTTCCATTTCAAGGTTGGCTGTGTCCATTAGAAAGTTCGCCTCAATTCTGAACTTTGCAATTTTTGAAACTGGGAAGTTCATCAGGTGTTACGACTGTGTTCACGGTTGTAGAAACTTGGCTGACATCATTGCTAGACGAGGTACCTAAAAAAATACTCAACAAAAAACCAAATTAGTTTGCAAATGAG
>NW_008773271.1:0-344 GCF_000715545.1 Opisthorchis viverrini
CGAGTGCAGAGCTTGTGTTCTCAGACTTGCATAGTTGGTTAGAACTTTGCCCTTCTCACATACCTGTGGCGAACGGGTCTTTGCCGCCTTTCAGCCATGAGTAAATATAGTATGACGGAGGGTTAGTTAACCATTCAATTGTTAAATCTTTGGTGGTCGCGGGCTCAGACGAAAAACTCACCAAATTTGAATATGATCAACAGCTTTCTGTATAGTTCCGCGTGTGGATGAAGGGAATAGCCTGGGTTTCTGACGCAACATCACGTCTCACATTGGACTGCATTCAGCAGACAACTCAAAGCACAAGTTCGGAGAGGTAGCAGAATTATGACTCATGGATAGGT
>NW_008773272.1:0-344 GCF_000715545.1 Opisthorchis viverrini
AAATCACCTCACCAACAACAACTTGATATCCCCGGTGCAGCACATACCTCCCAAACTGTTCTGCGTAACGAGCGTGTCCGTATTCATGGACAGCTCAATCCATGAACGGAGGTCCCCTATAGGACGCCACACTTTCCGGCTTCTCAAAAGCATTTGATTGAGTTTACCACATTCTTCCGCTCCACAAAATCAAGTTCAAGTGATTCGTGAAGGAATTCCACGCTGAATTTGAGCGTTCCTATTAAACAGAAGATTCCGAGTGAGAGTAGGTTTGACCTACCCTTCTCCATCGCCAGTCTCCATCGGAGTTCCTCTAGGCTCCGTTTTGGGACCACTTCTGTTTC
>NW_008773273.1:0-344 GCF_000715545.1 Opisthorchis viverrini
TGAGGGTGGGTTGAATTCTTTGTCTTTTCGTACTAGCAGTGATATGAACCGTGTAACTGAAACAAAACGCGCAATTTCGTGCCTATTGTGAGTTAACCACATTATCGATTAGCAATTCGTGACCAACTGATAGGGTGCTTGAAGGTTGCGGCACTAAGTGGGTAAAAATTATTTCACCTAGCAACTCAACACGTTCTATTCGTTCGACTACACCCTTGAACGTGCTGAATTTAATGGCACACCAGGCAGTAACAAAGGTGTAAAAAACTCACTAATAAATATTTTGCATGCACGCGCCAGTTGAACAGTTTGGAATCAAACTGCCTAGTTCAGCGAACAAACCA
>NW_008773274.1:0-344 GCF_000715545.1 Opisthorchis viverrini
TATCGGATGTTGTTGAGTCCGTAGCAAGTATTCGCAAATGGAATTGAGACTTCGAAAGCCATTGCGCGTCCCTAGTGATTGAAGCAACCGGGCAATTAAGTTAGGAATACCAGCCCATTTAGGAATTCCGGGGTCTCAGCGATGCCGGAAGATTATTTAACCAGATTTTTTCGTCAGAGTTATGGCTGCTCCGGTGGATAATAAAATGTGGTGAGCTGCAAATTATGAGTGTATATTTGACCGGTTGTCAGCTGGAGCACCTAAACGACAAAATTTAACATTCTGACGCAAGACTTTTTACTCCGCTCGTAAAGTTTCTGCAGCTAAGAGCATTGTGCGGCTAA
>NW_008773275.1:0-344 GCF_000715545.1 Opisthorchis viverrini
CTGGTCCCGGCTTGGGTATATCCGTGGTGCCAAAACTAACTCGGAGTCTGATTCTCAAAGGAGATCATTGGTGATAAGAACAGTTAGCAAACAAAGTGCAGGGTGCAGCAGCTTTCACGTATGACTCGAGTCGGATAGTTCTGGACGTCGAGAGGAGGCGCGTCACGGCTTGATTCATGGATTTTATTTAAATACTGCTTACATTTCACGCAATCGTTCCGCAGCAGCTATTAGTTTTCGGTTTTACTCAGAGCTTGTGTCGTCAAAGACTGATGACTAATGTAGCGTGATCAAATATATTTGTGCATAGATTTTATAGTATTAGTGTTTTGGACTACAGTCCC
>NW_008773276.1:0-344 GCF_000715545.1 Opisthorchis viverrini
GGAATCGGTTGCGGCCTGACCTGCAACTGTGCTCAAATTTTGCTTGGGAAATTGATAATTGGTTGGGCCATGATATTCGGCTTACTGTGGATTTAACGGTGTTATGCGTTTTGCTCGTGGATATGGGTGTTACCTTATGTCGCTGTGTCGATACCATGTTAATCAACGGAAATTATTGTAGCATTCTGTATTACTGCTTCATTTTCATGCTGTTTTTTGCGCGCAAACACAGCAAGTATGTATGTTTTGTGGGGTCTATTGTACAGTGATAACTTCGTTTCATTCAAATATATCCACAATGCATGATGTTGTAATCCTTTGAAAAGATTTGCATGACAAAATGT
>NW_008773277.1:0-344 GCF_000715545.1 Opisthorchis viverrini
GATGTTCGATTATTAGGGATGGCTGGCCTGCAGACACGTCTCCCTTGAGAACGATGTTCAAACGACTGATGCTTTGGACTCGACTGTGTCGACTCATGGAGGTGCTATCGCGTTTCGGTCCTTCCCTGGGTCTGCGGGCATGTTGATCTGGTATCTAGTACCCTGCAATTAGGAGGTATGTCAAGGCTGTCGATTGTCTCATGGGACCTGATCCACTCACCGAACCGCAGCCTGAAGTTGGTTCACTTGACTTGGCCATGCTTATAATCTGATTTGTGCCTCATGTTTGACGTAGCTGTTGACCCTGCGTCCACTGTGGAGAGCATTCCTTGAATCCTGGAATC
>NW_008773278.1:0-344 GCF_000715545.1 Opisthorchis viverrini
GGCGCAGTCCCCGAATTTCCATCAACTTTTTTTCTACTTGAACCCAAGTTGCAAGAAATTAGCAAAGTACACTCGGTTGCATACAGATTAGGTTTTCGAAGGAGACTCGTTTGAATCCCAGATGAATCCGTCTTCAACTATACGGGCTGCACAAAGGCCGCATCCTGTTTTGGCTGGTATGGTATTCGAGGTATTGCAGTACGTTTACTTGAAGGAGGCGATTCATAACACCCATTAAGACTCCTCGACCTCCCACAGCCGACTTCTTTTTTCCTATTCTGGCTCACCAGTTAGACAATTCTTAGGCATTCCGCAAAACTGTTGTTCTACTGGAACCCAAATTG
>NW_008773279.1:0-344 GCF_000715545.1 Opisthorchis viverrini
ATAGACAATGGCTATTGACCGTGTTTGATGATGTCTAAGGTCTTTCCACCAGTGTCTAATTTATAGAGGTGGGCGCATTTGTTTATTTGCGTTTCGTTTTCTGTCATAAGCACATTGTACCTCCGACTGTTTGTTCGAGAAACCTGGCCAGTTGTAAATTCAAGCCGCGTGTGATAATTGCTTCGAGACAGCTGCCTCAAAATTAACTGAGCTGATCAAATGAATATGCACGAAAATAGCACCAATACAGATGCGAGTATATGAAAGTAGGTTTTATTCTCCAGTCGGTGGAAGGTGGTCACTGAGATATTTAATTGTGATCTACATATTTCGAAAGGTTCACA
>NW_008773280.1:0-344 GCF_000715545.1 Opisthorchis viverrini
ATTCTGAGTCGCACACGCTGATCAAAACGGAAACGGTCAGAGTGTGTGCTGTTTGGTAGATGAAGTGGGTTTATTGGTCGAAACGACTGTTTCTGCTGGAGCATAGCACCTGGTAATCAATTAGAATATTTCATTCTATATGATCAACTTTATTTTGTCTCCAGGTTCTGTGGAAGCGGGCGCAATAAAATCACTGAAGGTCGAAGGATGTGATCGAGCGCCATGTGTCGTGAAAATGGACGGTATAATCAATGCCACAATGGACATTCTATCTCGTAAGTTCTTCTACTTCCAAACAATTCTTTTAGCTAGTAGTGTGAAGCGAACGAACTGATGGGTCTGTA
>NW_008773281.1:0-344 GCF_000715545.1 Opisthorchis viverrini
CTTTCCCCGCATTCCTCGCACTGACTTCCAAGCAACCTATAAAATTTACATAAGGGCTACTCTTCAGCGAGCCAATCAAGTTGATTACTCCGATAGCGGCAACTGGTCAACCTAGGTAAGCAGGCCCAGAAAGCCGCTATGAAGAATTTTGCCGGTCCCAAATCTACTGATTACGAGGTAAATCCCAACTTCTACGCTAACTTCACCTTCGATAACACAAGAGATTGTTTGACGCCCTGTTTAAACAAGGTTAAGCTGAGGTGCTATTTGACCACTGACCCCACCTGTTTGTGGTGGGGACGAGGCAAATAGATTTCAGGATTAGAACGCGCTACTTTTGGGGG
>NW_008773282.1:0-344 GCF_000715545.1 Opisthorchis viverrini
ACCGCACAAGCGTTCAGGAAAGGTTCACAGTGAATAATAACGGACAGCAGTCCAAGGCTATTTGTGTGTCGTGCTTGACTTCCGTTCTTTTAAACTGT
Organism: Opisthorchis viverrini; assembly: GCF_000715545.1. Classification (NCBI taxonomy): domain Eukaryota; kingdom Metazoa; phylum Platyhelminthes; class Trematoda; order Opisthorchiida; family Opisthorchiidae; genus Opisthorchis; species Opisthorchis viverrini. The sequence continues at coordinate 99 of NW_008773282.1, forward strand.
AGATGTGACATCGGACGGCAAAACATCAAGGAAGCGTGGGTTTGCAAGAGTTACACTGAGAGTGTCATAGCGGTTTGATGACTTGGACAGATTTGAGAAATCACCCTTTTAATACCGATAGTATGGAGAATTCAGGGGTTTTAACACGTGGTCTACTTGCTGGCTATTTCAGGAACGGGTTCTATTAGGCCACATTATGTTTGTTCTGAAATAAACATGGAGGTTGGCTGGATCCTATCCACGTAG
>NW_008773283.1:0-344 GCF_000715545.1 Opisthorchis viverrini
AGTCAACTGCAGATCCACCAGCTCAGCTCCGAAAAGTCGTTCAGCTTTAGTGCCCTACTAACTTTGGGTTCTCGGAACATGCACGCGAAGCGCAGTATCACTGTCTGAAAAATCTTTACATTACCCTCAGGCAGCTACGGTCTTCTCGTTAACGTATTTGTTCTGGTCACATTGCATGACGTGCCCTCGTATCACTGACCTTCAAACTGGAACAAACCAGTTGTTGATTCAAATATTTTCACTATCATTCATACCTAGACCCTTATTTCCAACTCACCCCTCAAAGCGGAAGTTCTGACGAGGCAGTCCGTTTATTACACAAGCTCGGATTTTGTGTTCATTCT
>NW_008773284.1:0-344 GCF_000715545.1 Opisthorchis viverrini
AAAACCCCGTCAGTCTGATAAGTTGTCGCGTTTCAGAAGTAGAGAACTTTAAATACACCAGCAGATCGTATCTGAGATTCTCATTTAGCATTCCCCATTGTGTGGGCACATTAAGTCAATAGCCTACAGGCTGAAAGTTGGGGTTGCTAAAAATTGTCATCTTGCTTTTTTGCTCAAGTACTACTTAGCCCAATAAAAGGACCGAAGTATGAGCAATAAAGTCCCTTGAAGTCTTTTGGAACAAAATATGGTGTGATTCAAATAAAGCCGTATACTTTGAATTGTTTGGAACTATTAGCTGAATGCTCAGTCCTGTAACTTTGCTGTGGAAGCAGCCTCAAATA
>NW_008773285.1:0-344 GCF_000715545.1 Opisthorchis viverrini
GAAGCATCACATTGGAGGCATGAACCAACTTGAGACAGTCCAATAGATCACGCAATGAGGACGGTCTCTGGTATCTAGACGCATGTTCTCTACGTTTGGCCACATGCACGCCTTTCTAAAAATCTCAGAGGCCAAGAATCAGCAGAAATTGCTTTCCTGAATATACACCTAGTCTGGGGTTCAAAACGTCCAAATTGAGAACACAAGGATCCTAAGAAAATTAGCGATATGAGAAAATTACACCTTGCTATTACTTCTGAACTGGGATGAAGCGAGCCGGCGCATGGATGTCGAAATTCAAATTGTATCTTTGCAAAAATTCAAATACAGAATAAAAGTATGTG
>NW_008773286.1:0-344 GCF_000715545.1 Opisthorchis viverrini
TACAGCTATATGCCCTGTCCCATCAAGGACCCTGAGAACGTACTATTCTGCACAAAAATTTTATCATGACTAGATTTGCCGGAATCCATAATTCACGTCCGCACAACTCTCGTGTGAACAGTGCTCATTCCGTCATGGAACACTTATTCTAGTGGGTGCAAACCATCGGGAGGAAGCACTAAACTCGAATTTCGCTCTTATTGGAACTCATCAGTGGTGTGTACACTTGGCCGTCCCGGTGTTCAAAATCCGGACATCTGATATTCGAGATGAACGTGCCACTACTACTCCACCATCGCACGCTAACGGACTTTTTCAAATTTCAGCGACGTGATTGGTTTGCC
>NW_008773287.1:0-344 GCF_000715545.1 Opisthorchis viverrini
CCACCATCAGATATGAACTCAGATCGCCACCTCTTTGCATCGCGCTGGAAGTTTTGACTGTGGCACAGCACTGCCAGATGCAACTAAGTACTAAATATCATACCAAACATTGTCACTGACGGAATATCTAAGAAATATTACAGCCGGTCCCGAACAGACTTAACGCAATGAACTACCAGAAATCAAGTGAAAGTGATTGCGCGAGCTGACTGTGAAGGCTAGTGAACACGAAAAGTCTCGAAAATGGAAGAGGCCTAGAAAGTCGGGAAGGCTCAGATTATTTTGGTTGGTCCTTACAACTGGTCCTTGAAAACCTCCTGTGAGCGAAACCATCAAGAATAAGA
>NW_008773288.1:0-344 GCF_000715545.1 Opisthorchis viverrini
TTGTGAGTAGTTTCCTTTATGAAAACAAGCATTGTTATTTAATCGTCTATATACTGACTCAAGCGAATATCTTAATCGTCCAAATCTTCCTTAGCGCGTTTTCACTAGTGCCTAGTGACAAATCCAATCATTGGAGGTACTACTGTATTATGGTGTTCTGGAATTTTGAGCGTGTATGTGTAAAAACCCTCAGCTTGAGAAGTTCACGGCCATCCCATGACTTCACAATGACAATTTCAGTGTAAGCGTAATTTACGCCACTTTTGTTCCTGAAACATCCCGAGCAATGAATGACAATATAACGACGGGTTTCTCACTTATATCTGCGCCTACTTCATGTTCGG
>NW_008773289.1:0-344 GCF_000715545.1 Opisthorchis viverrini
ATGGGAAGCGTTGGCATACAGAGACAAGCAAGAAAACGAGGCAATAGTTTTTTCTCTCGCAAAGTATAAGTCTCTCATCCGGTCAATTATACACAGTTTGAATTGGCAATTGTGACGAAACACTCATTTCTGATCGCCCTCGCCAAATGATAATAGATCTGTAACACTTTATATGCTTTCGAATTGTGTATGAGTTTTCCGCTCCCTGTTGCGGATAGTATGTACTGTTGTGGCAAGCTATTTTTTTGCAAAACTATATTTTCAGACAGCATATCTCATTGTGCATATTCAAAAGAAATTTATTTGTTACTTCACATATTGTGAGTCTAATCGTTTGTATTTTG
>NW_008773290.1:0-344 GCF_000715545.1 Opisthorchis viverrini
CGACGTGTTTGTGCGTGTTTGTGGGTGACTGGGTCGCTGCAGACTCTGTCTTCATGCTGAACTTGATGTGGGAATTTCAACCATTGAAGTAGTCGTGGAGGTTGTTCACATTATCTCGTTTGGCTCTTAAGACCATAACTTTGGAGTTAAGAAACTCTAAGTCGAAAGGCGAGACTGCGGTCTGAAGATCATGGCTGACTCAGCTTAGCTGAATGGTTTTCCTTCGACCTTGAATCTAGTCACTTGGCCTGTCGAAGGTTTTTGGTCAAAAGCGGAACGTTGCTCAACAATAAATCTACCGAATTTTTCTGAACTTTTCCGAAAACGATGTCTACTCATTTGGT
>NW_008773291.1:0-344 GCF_000715545.1 Opisthorchis viverrini
GTCAGCAAGAAGCATGCCAATCCACCATCGAAGAACTACCACAGTTCAGCGGCGTCGATGTGAGCAAGCTCAAAAATTCTATGCAGTGAACCAATACTGTACTGGTAGGAGAACATGGACAAAATGTGAAAGGAGCTACAGTAGCAGCATTCTGTGCTGCCTGTTCGACTTTTCCGATAAATTTAAATGAATACTCAATATTATCGAGATCAATAGTCCTGATTGATGCACGGAAATTCATGCCAGCAAGTAACGAGTACAAAAGCGCACATACATCCATCAAACGCCAAATAGTGAAGAGCCTTAGAAAACGACAGCTCTGGTGGACATCGAAAACTCGGGAG
>NW_008773292.1:0-344 GCF_000715545.1 Opisthorchis viverrini
GATTTTGGGTCACGGTGTCAGATCACTGCATGAGTTGAGGAAATCCACATTCAAGAATCTAGAATTGCAATGGTTATTAGGCGTCATGTTCAGCAAAGCAGTTTCCCCTCCAGATTTACTTAGTCTGAGAGTACCTACGGTACCTGTTCATATGTGAATCAGTTTTCTTTAATGTCTTTTTGAGACTAGGCTGCCGACAGATGCTTGAGTCAAATTTGCGCGCAATTTTGATTGAGTTTCCTGAATTTTCAGTTTTATTACAGCCGCTGTGAGTGAGCCTGTTTCGTATCCGGGGTGAAATGTTTAAAGACGCGGAAAAAAGATGCTAGTATGCACTAAAAGTT
>NW_008773293.1:0-344 GCF_000715545.1 Opisthorchis viverrini
GAATAGCCAGAATAGATATCGTTGAACTTTTAGGTATATTACCTTCGAAAGACGCTCCTCAGTGATCCGCAGCTCGTCAATCGAGGCGTCATAAATTACCGAAGGCCTCCATGGCTGCAACTCAGGGATCTCCTCGGACACCGGTAACCGTGAACGTGCTTTTGACTTGGCTAAAAGGAAGATGCCACATTTGAATTGCGTAATTTTGGTGCGTATTTAGTTGCTCAACTCAAAAAACGGTGAAAGACTTGACGTTTTCATTTCAGTAAGGGTTTTACTTTCAATTCGCAACTCGTTAAAAATGCCGAGATATAGAAGCTATTGGAAGAGTTCTGTGGATTATG
>NW_008773294.1:0-344 GCF_000715545.1 Opisthorchis viverrini
CATTGGCTCTTGAAATCGAACCAGTCAAGGCGCCTAGGGTGCGGCTGTTTGATCATTTTAGTTGTCGTCACTGACTTCACACTTTTCCGGACTCGTAACGGCAGGCTGGACGGCCTGATTTGTCAATTCGGATACAAGTTGATGCCGGTATATCAACCGTAGCTTCGAATAATTCAGACCATCACATGAAATTTCACGCTTTTGATGATGGAACTGGCGTCGTTGGGGTTGCGAAACCGAATGATTAGCTTCAGAATAGCTTATGCGCTGTCCCACAGTCGGCTGTTAGAATCGTTCACGTACGCTGGGGAAGGTCTCGCTGGTGAACGCAAACGCAATCGGGT
>NW_008773295.1:0-344 GCF_000715545.1 Opisthorchis viverrini
GGCTCTTCTGGATTTCGGCCTTCCGATCAGAGTGCAAGGTGCAAGTGTAAGCAGCAAGGAGGAGCTTGTGACTGCTTGGGCGAGAGTCTGTGCAACAGTAATAACATTCGCGGTTTATGAGAGAGTTGCTGGCTTAGTCTTTGGTGAATAGATTACTTGTGTTTTTGGAACAAGTGTTTCCTAGAATACTTATCCGCGGTATTCAGTGCAAACTGCTGAGGGTCAGAGTTAGAAGCGCCAGAAGTGAGCATCGTGGTTAAACCTGCTCTCCTTGAGAATGTGATGGACCGGAGGTTTTTGGTGCACATTCTGAACTCCTGCTGGATCACGCATGATGCTAGATG
>NW_008773296.1:0-344 GCF_000715545.1 Opisthorchis viverrini
TCTGGTTCAAGGAAATTAGGACGCTTCAAACAACGGATTTGGAATTAACTTTGGATTGGGACCTTACTTGCCGTGTCCTTGCTCTTCAAAGCAAACCAGAGGTTCTATGTTGTTACTCCAAAATTGTTGCTCTGATACCAGGGCATAGCATTTTACTTTTCGAATCTAATGTGTAAAGAGCCATCAAGTAAAATGCAGTTATGGTTAACCGCCTTCACTTGGGCACAGAGTGTCCTTGATGAAAGCACAAAGTTCGAGCAAACATTACATTGATCTTTCTTTCATCTAGCATTGACTAGAACTAATAAACGTTGGGGTTCGAAATAATATTCAAACACAGATAT
>NW_008773297.1:0-344 GCF_000715545.1 Opisthorchis viverrini
TTAACCAGTACTTCAAAGTATACTCACCTCCTGAAAAGGGGTGAGTAGTATCTTGAAGTGCTCCAGCTTCCGTCGTGGCCAGAGCCCTAAATTTGATGCTACTGTACCATCCGTACCACGCATTGATCCTGTATGCAATACTGAATATTGGGTTGACTGAACGTCAGCCTCCGTAGTGCACAAACGAGAGGCTTACTCCAATTCCCCTTGAGTCTACCGTCCAGCCGAATGTCTGGATAATTCATGAGCCCGTTGACGGAGCTAAGCAAATGAAGTAGTGCGAAACCACAGCACTGTTCATACAAAACTGATGGGTATTATGACGGTTGAAGGCCCCGACCCCA
>NW_008773298.1:0-344 GCF_000715545.1 Opisthorchis viverrini
AACATATCGCTGTATAACTGCCGACGCCAACTTATGACCTCAGCTATGAAAATCTTGCGTTGAACGCTTGTGTCAGAAAGGTCAATAACGGCTATCAAAATCCAAACTGAACGTCGCAACATAGGTCTAACAAGGAACGGAATCACACGCCATGGCACTGCTCAAACAACAGTGCATTATTTAAACCAAAGCCGCTGAACTATTCGCCGTACTTTCCCTAAGCAAAGTTTCAAACATAGTTCAATGAAGCCATCAGCTCAGGTCAATTTACATCGCACAGCAGACTCCTGCATCAAGTTAAGCAGAGCAGCGCAAATTAATTTGATCTCGCCATTTTATCGTAC
>NW_008773299.1:0-344 GCF_000715545.1 Opisthorchis viverrini
CTTGGTGTTGAACAAGGCGATTTTTGGTGATGTAGCCTTTACTTGTCGGTGAATATTTTGGAACTGGTCTCGACAGCTACAATTCCCTCAGAGTGCAGTTCATCAGTAAAACGCCTTGCAATTTGAAACGTTCACATTCTTCGCAGTCGTACTTTTATGACAAAAGAATATCGTTATTATTACACCAATCATCAGCTTTTAGGATATCATAACGTTCATTTAAATGTTTACGAATTTAGTAAGATAACCGGGGAGGCATTAGTTTCTGTGGAATATTAGGACAACAGTTTACAACTAAGCGCATCTGGTTACACCAGACCGACATTCACGAACATTATGAGTAG
>NW_008773300.1:0-344 GCF_000715545.1 Opisthorchis viverrini
GCTCCGTAAGTAGCCTCAGCCCGCACAATACCGAGTAAGGGAGCGTACTACAGCTACCATTAAACGGTAAGTTTTGTAGGTCTTCTGCCTCATTTTGGATTTCGTCCTTGTCAGTCTCCAGTGTCTGCGCTTCCAACGCTTTACTTGTGACACAGATATCCCATATTAAAAAACGAAGGAGTTCTATACATCAAAACACAACAATCCGTGGTTTTAGCAGACCAAACAATACACTGCCGTCAAACCAGCATCCTGAAGTTAGGATCAACTTTGATCCTCTCTAGGATTTCCTGACACGGGTCCAGTACGAAGACCATGCATGTTTTCATTGTGCTGTTAAACGA
>NW_008773301.1:0-344 GCF_000715545.1 Opisthorchis viverrini
AATATAAAATCCAAGATACATTCCATATTTCACGTAACTCGTCTTAGCTTTAGGTGTAATTTGCGAACATTATTTGGCTGCATGAAAAACACGGTAATAGTTTGTTTATGTGAACAACAATGATCGAAATAAGTGCCGAAATTATGATCTAACAATATGTTGTAACTTTTGCCAACCAAATTCTACTGACTTCAGAGAAAATAATTTACTACATTATACAGTTCTTTGAGAATTCATGACATCGTTCCTCTGACCGTTCACTTCCCGACCATTTGCACTGAACTTGACGGGTTCCGATTTACGGGTTATTGCTTCATCGACACAGTGCCTTTCTTGAAGTAAAG
>NW_008773302.1:0-344 GCF_000715545.1 Opisthorchis viverrini
GAACGTTTCCTGAATAAGTACAAAAATGTTCTTATATTGTGATGCAAAAACGTTTCTCCTTAATGGGATCCAAACCCGCGTTGTGGACTGGGGTTACTACAAAAATCTTTCCGTGGATAGCTAGCTTACTATCATCACAACTACGGGAATAGAAAAATTAGAGCGAAAAAACGACGAGGAGATAAAGAGCTGAGAAAAATTAGAGAACAAACACAAAAAATGGTAACTGTCTAAAAATAAAGCCTAAAATAGCTTGCTGAACGTAATTTATGCACTGAATTTCCACTACTACACCAGTTTAACTCAACAATTTTATTCACATTTACCCGGATGAATTTTGGACG
>NW_008773303.1:0-344 GCF_000715545.1 Opisthorchis viverrini
GAGAGAGAGTTCTCATTATAATTCATCCTGTTTAAATTCCAATTTAGGCAAGATTGTTAAGACTTATCGAAAAAGATGAGAAAAAACGTGAGAAGTGCTAGCAACAAAAACTGAATAACATATTTGACCTCTTCAAATACAACTGATTCTATTGCTTCAGCAAGTTCGTTTCAGGGAATGCATAGCCTCCAATTAAAGGCACTTTGGTACATTTGGTGTGGCCAATTTTACGGCACCTCCAATGTTGGTACGGTTTTACTGCGTTTCCAAAGGACGAGTGATTTTTTTCCAAAACGCTGAGTCAGTGCCCATAAATCAACAGTGGTGAACCCGAAGACTAGAGT
>NW_008773304.1:0-344 GCF_000715545.1 Opisthorchis viverrini
GCCCCCAGATATGTTCAGATAGGTGATGCTCTATTACCAACTTGGACCACAACTTGAACTGAAAGCTTGCATGAGATTTATGTTGCGGTAGGGGTTGTGTGAATCAGTGTGTGTACTCTAAGAGGGGAGGAATTGGACAAATAAACTCTGCTCAATTCCTTCAAGTCAGTACTTCTGATAGCAGGGAGGGTACACTTTCCCCCGCATAAGGGTATCGTGTTAGTGGAATTCTTTTGCGGCAAACTTGCAGCTAACTTCTGAAAGTGTTTTGCTCTTCGTCACAAACAGTAGTTGAGCAAATTAGTGCAGCCAGTTATATGAAGTGTCCTTCCTCAAGCAAAACT
>NW_008773305.1:0-344 GCF_000715545.1 Opisthorchis viverrini
TTGCATACAGTGCGTTCATTGAATAGGCCCCCACGATTGTTGATGAGACGTCTGGAAGCGAATTTCCAAGTCCGGTCAACAGATCAACAGCGTATGAACTGCGTCCGAATTACAGATCAATAACCATTTCTAAACTTTCAAGATTAAGAGGGGAATTAAATTCTGGCCAGAAATTGTCATGCCTAGAAAAATACAAAGAGATTTGATTCGCCTAGATGATGCACACGCAGCACACATATATTAATGAAACGAAGTCGGTAATAAAAACAACCAGAAACTACGCTATCGCTATGAAACTATAGATCAGTACACTGTATGCCAAATGAAACGCATCTTCCTGTTTG
>NW_008773306.1:0-344 GCF_000715545.1 Opisthorchis viverrini
TCAAAGAAAACCCAGTGGGTGAAAAACTTCAATGTATAATGGTATGTTTGGGCTGCTTAGGCCAGGAAGGTAGCTTTGGATACGGCGCCTCACTCTGGAACTTTGACCCAATCGTCTGACCCACAAGGTCACTTCTACTAACCTTCGGTTAAGTGTCTGAACCGCCGACCAGCAGTTGGTAGCGTTTTCCAGTGGGATCCTTCCATAAGTCACTGACTCACTTGCCTGCATGGAGCAGACCTACCCCAAGGATCCTCAATGCGTACTGCAGGTGTCTTTTGCACCAGACTGGTTTAAATGTATTCTGACAGTAGTGAATAATGCGCCGGCCCTCAAGGTCAACC
>NW_008773307.1:0-343 GCF_000715545.1 Opisthorchis viverrini
ATTGGACCCCGGACAAGCAGCCTAATCTGTAGGCGTGAACTGGCGGATAACGAGATGCTACGAATCGTGAAGCTCTAAAATGTGGAGCGGGAAGTATTTTGTTTCAAAATCGAGGTGGCTAACTTTCACCACATGCGATTGTATTGTCGAGCAATTTAGCACACACAAAAAGCTAATTGTATGTGAATAAACATGAATCGCTTGATGTGCGCGAATTATTAACTGTGCGTTTTCCCCCAAAACAGGATACCTCTCTATGTAGTAAAAAATTCTGTTGACTCTCCCAACGTTAGCATTATCAATCGCATGGGATAAGCACGCATTATTTATTCCACGGAGGCTA
>NW_008773308.1:0-343 GCF_000715545.1 Opisthorchis viverrini
TAAATTTGGCTGAGCCAGTGCCCAAAAAACAAGGAATGAATGTGAATTTCTCGGAGGCGCACTGCTCGAGTGAGAAAGAAATCAACAAAAGGATGGAAATCGATCCGATCCGTCAGACTCTCAGAAACAAATATCTCCGGAATGCTCAAGCTCAAAACTCTATAAGAAGTCAGGGAGGGGTCCGAGGACTCCATTAGGAGACCATCAACTTGATGGTCTGGTAAAGCTCAGTTGATGCTCTGTCATACTGTCTATGTGACAATAAAAAGGAAAGATGTGTTTTGAAGTGAGGCACAATTTTTCAGCTTCTATTAATGAAACAAATGTGTGTAGTACAGTACAG
>NW_008773309.1:0-343 GCF_000715545.1 Opisthorchis viverrini
CCTTATTTCTTCCCAATTATTTTATGGGGTGTGGTGTTTGGCTGGTTTGCACTAGCTATATGCTTATCATAAACTGTAACGCTTCGGCCGTGAATTGCACCCGCTGACAGAGGCAGAGTTTCGAAAATGCCGCTCCCAGCGCCAAATGGACTGTTTCAAGGTCGATCTGGTTAACTAGATCCCAGGGGATTTGGAGTGCTCGCAGAAATATCAAATATAAACGGAGAAACATCCCTGCGCTTAGTTCACTGATGACCATTGGCATAGACAGGCTGTCGTTAACCTGTGCATTTCGTTTGCGCTTATGAATTAGTGAAGAAATAAGGTTGAGATAAAATACGCG
>NW_008773310.1:0-343 GCF_000715545.1 Opisthorchis viverrini
CAATTATGGAAGCCCCACTACCAGTATCTGATATCTATGGGACCAGGGTCCTCCCTGGCATTTGCTCACAGAGATCTGGTACACAGACGACATAGCCTTTCTTGGGTCTGACACCGCCGTAATGTGAACAGTATTGAATAAGCTAAATAATGTCAACTCACGGTTTGGCATGCACGTCACACCTGCGAAGTGTAAAGTGATGCCACAAAACTGGGTTGACTCTAACCCTACGGATGAGCCGATTAAAGTAGTAGACAAGCTGCTCTATCTGGGCAGGTGCATCAGTTCCAGTGGTATCGCGAAAGATGATACTCCCATCCAGATCGGGAAGGCCAGAGCAGCT
>NW_008773311.1:0-343 GCF_000715545.1 Opisthorchis viverrini
TTCTTGGAACTCATCAGGTAGACCCGGTCGGCGAGGTTCTGTGGACCTCATCCTCTACTTCAACTCAGAATATTATAAATGAGAGATTTAGGTGGGATTCAGCGGAGTTTTTCGTTGCAAACAAATTTGTGTGGACTTTCGGTGTTTTAAGAGATAACATTGTGAAACAATGAACTAACTGGAACAAATGGACCCGCTTGTGTTCCCCAGGTCGAATAGAGGCTCAGGAGTCGTAATCTTAGGAGCGACTGACTGCATATCCTAAATGAAGACAGCTAAAGCCAAGCTCCAAAATGTTACTGGGTGTGACAAGAAAACAGATCATAAGGAAACCTTACACGTC
>NW_008773312.1:0-343 GCF_000715545.1 Opisthorchis viverrini
TGAGGCACGAACTTACTGACGGGAAAGTTCTTGGTTCGAGTCCAACCCCGGCTTCCCAGCTCCCCCTGTCTAGGCTTAAGCAACTTAGTCGTATCACGGCCCTCGTGCTTCCTTCGCGTTTCTTGGAAGTTAGGCACGGAAGGGGTGATAGAGCTGAACGGTATGACTATATTTAACGCCTGTTTATCACCATCCAGCACACAAAGTGATGCCGATCATTTTCCTCAGACCCGTGTAGTCATGTGCTCTTCGGATTGGTCAATACCTGGCTTAATAGATTGTCGATTCCGCATTTAAAATACCCCTGGCTAAAGGGTGATTATTCAAGCGCTTACTGACTACA
>NW_008773313.1:0-343 GCF_000715545.1 Opisthorchis viverrini
TGGTTCTCAATGGCACCGCCATATTTTGTTGTGCACTACTGAAGTCGCAGCGTTGGATGTTCTTTTGAGAGTTTGACTCAGTCACCGCCGCTCTTTGTATGTTATGAGAACTGTTTTTAGGGATATCCTACCGTTTCTCTTTTCGTCCAGCAATCTTTCCGTAGCTCTTGATAAAGCCACCGGGGGGGCCGTTTTCCTGCTGGAATGTTCTCAGGTATCCTTTTCAGAGTCCAATCAGAGCAAATTTTTCTAACCTTTGTAAGCTGATGTTGTATAAAAGTCCGTTTATACTTTTTTAGTTCAGTGGTTAAGAGGCTAACTTACTGACTGGAAGGTCCGTGGT
>NW_008773314.1:0-343 GCF_000715545.1 Opisthorchis viverrini
AACGAGTTACAGTTACGCGGTGTGTGTGCACAACCAGAACGCTATGTGGGTTGTAATCTAGTGATTGGTTTGTTTAAGCTGAGTTCTGACTGCTGTGAGAATTATGTGGCCCGTCAAAACTTATCTCAGGACCTTAACAAAACCGCCTGGTTATCAAGCATTACTTGAGGACGATGGAAACTCTGCTGATTATTCTGCCGTTTACTGTTCTACACATGAGAAGAAAGCCTTCAATGCGGATTTATTTATTAGAAAACGTCACATGAACAGTTCCAGATTATTGGACAGGGAAACAAATCGCTCATACGCATTTATTTTACAAAAACTGAATATCCATCTTCTC
>NW_008773315.1:0-343 GCF_000715545.1 Opisthorchis viverrini
CCTCATTCAGTGAGCCAGTCTACATTCAAAACTTTGCGTAACCTCAGAAGTTAGAATGCATTATACAACTATTGTTAACAAAGTTTCCCATTCGCATATATCTAATGTTTTCCTCTTCTACAATGGGTGCACCAGGAACTGGAGGAAGGTTATGTAAATACAATGATGGCCACACAAACCGAAAACACCTAGCCTAATACTCACCTATTCACCTATTCAACAAAACAAGGTGTTGTAGCGGACAAACCCTCATTCGAGTGGTCTTCAAAATGCCCCTGATTCCTTAGAAAAATGCCTTCGTTAGAAAAACCTTACACTTACAGGACGAAATCCCACAAAAATC
>NW_008773316.1:0-343 GCF_000715545.1 Opisthorchis viverrini
ATAAAAGGGGTAATCAGTCCAGATATTTTGGGCAGTATCGCGTCAATCCGTCGGTATTTTGAACCGTCTGTTTGGTAGTCAACCGTGAGACTTTTATCTAGTTTATTCGGGAACCAGTGGGTGGAGTTAAAGGTAAAAGTTGTACAATTATTATTCAATTATTCAATGAAGCATTGGCTATCCGTGACCTGTTTGAAACGGATTCGCTTGTGCAATGTGCCCAAACTCATCCACTTTCAGGTTTTAACTTCATCCGAGCCGATATGCCTAAGTAGCTCTGCATCCTTTCATTTCAAGGAATAATCGTTTCGACGGAATTCCAGAAAATACGCCAGAACTTGAG
>NW_008773317.1:0-343 GCF_000715545.1 Opisthorchis viverrini
TATCAACGTGGGCCAGAGTTCTGAGACTGCGTAATCAATGCACACGCACGAGAAAATAAATATTCCACTCAGGATGTAGGTGATTTTTTGTGCAATAATCTTGTTTGCGATTATTATACTTCTTTATAATACAGCTCCATTTTTCAGGCTTGTGAGACACGTGAAATTTCGCCAACTAGTTCCTGTGTAATGCAGTGTCTACATAGGATCACATTCGATCGAAACCGTCAAAGGCTTTCACCGACAAAACAACATTGTTCATGCTTGTTTATATTATAATAACGAAGGTTGAGCATTGTAGACGAGGAATGCTCCAGTTTACAAGTGATGACTCATCGAAATG
>NW_008773318.1:0-343 GCF_000715545.1 Opisthorchis viverrini
TGCCACTATCCTATGGACAGATAATCGCCTCGTTCTAATTCTTGTATTCTAAACAAACCTTTAGAATGAAGTCAAATAAATCCTGTCTATCTTTCAACATATATCCGTCTCATTTGCGTTGGAACAGTCCCTTTTTTGTCATGTTGCGATCATTCTGATCAGTCCAAACCTAATAGGAATAACATCACACTTTAGGTTGTACTCAGATTTGAAGACTGGGAATCCGAAACACAAGTCAAGCATCTTGCCAGCAAAGCATGCTATACACACCTGCATTTTATCATTTCTGACCAGCCGAACGTTTTTGCACTTGCTTGGTCATACAAGTTCAAGTGAATCCAGT
>NW_008773319.1:0-343 GCF_000715545.1 Opisthorchis viverrini
CCCCTCGCTTCTCAGTGACTCGTAAGCTTCCACAGCGATCAGTACCACATGTTCTATGCGCTTGCATACTTGCACAGGACTACCGGCTCCTCTGCTCAATTCAATCCCAGTTAGCAATGTTCTGATTGGGTGGGGTGTCGTTTGAATATGTTTTCTTTTTGGAAGGTTGTCTTCTGTTCTGAGAGAGTGAACTGCTGAGAGTGAACTCCCGCAGGCATGCCTCTGTCTACGGAACACTTAGATTGACCGAGCCACAATGGTTCGAATTTCGTCACGAACGACGAAAAATAGTTGTCGTCACTTAAACCAACATTTGGTATTTTGAATAAAATCACTGGGGTAT
>NW_008773320.1:0-343 GCF_000715545.1 Opisthorchis viverrini
AGAAATTTGTCTACGGGCTGAGAAAAAGTGTGGTGACGCCGTTGAACCTACTGTATGGCCCGACAACCGACTGTGCATTTTCCTCGCGACATGGTGGAAGCAAGCTTAAACGATTGATGTGTAACCGACGGACCAACCGCACTGGTGAAAAGACAGCGGCCACTTGGAACTTCGTAAAGATTTGCCATTCCAAAACGAGGAACATCAGAAAGAGCAATGCAGCGTCAATTTGCCAAAGTAATAGGTCATTCATGCAAAGAACGCTCTGATATACAGTTCAATTGTAAAACATTCACAGCGATGCGGATACTTATAAACGTGATGATGCAGTGTTGTAGTAAGT
>NW_008773321.1:0-343 GCF_000715545.1 Opisthorchis viverrini
AACTGGTCACCGGAAAAAAACCCACATTCCACCAATACAGCTACACGCTGCAACGACTCACGCCCATCGACATACAACAGGTATCAGCGCATTGTGATCCAAGCAAATCGCAAACAATCTGAAATGAAAGAGGGGACAAAGGCGCCCGCTATCAACTGAGTAATCATCGATTGCAACAGCAAACTCTAATCTGTTTTCAGACAAGTCTCTCCGCACTAATGTAGGAGACGAAAAATAAGTCATCATCTAACAGAATCCAGCCAACATTCCGAAAGAAACTTACAAGCCGATCCTAGAGACTCCAGTGTCCACATATAAATAGCAGCAACAATCCAGTCGCTCT
>NW_008773322.1:0-343 GCF_000715545.1 Opisthorchis viverrini
CGTTCGTCAGTGGGTTGGTAGTTACTTGCTCGACTGGTGGGTTAGATGTCCGAAGTTCGAATCCCGGTACAACCAAGAATATACAGTGGTGATAAGATCCAACAAGGGTGAAACCTGAGCCAATGCTCCGCCCTTTGGAGTGGAATCACCGGAATAACTAAGCCAGAGCAGAAGGTAAACTGTTCAAACGAGAGTCATGTGAAACTAAGTATTTCATATATAGGCAGTTTCAACTTGTTGCTTAAATATGTGAACAGACCATTATCGATCATGCATGGCTCAGGTTTCATCAGGTCGGCCCAGTTCTCAAAAAAAGGAACAATCAATCCACAAACTGAAAAAA
>NW_008773323.1:0-343 GCF_000715545.1 Opisthorchis viverrini
CCAGCAACCCGAGTTCGAGTCTCGGTGGGGCCTAACTCCCTCCTCGGTAGTGACGTACTTTTCATGTTCGGAAGTGTAAACAGCGCCCAAACCAGTTCTGTGGAACTGCATGGTCATTGGCTACACTCTATGCAGTAACTTACCCTCCGTATGAGCAAGAGGTGCGTAATAATGCGGCCAACTTTTAGCATTGGAAATTTAGCCTACTTATGTGATGACAGGCACTGCTACGTATCGTGTCCCTGCAATAGCGGATTCTCATCTACCACGGAACAAGTGGTGCTGACTGCGAAGTTGTAAAGGGTTGTTTTCAGCTGACTGCATGCGTTCCTTTCACGAAAAT
>NW_008773324.1:0-343 GCF_000715545.1 Opisthorchis viverrini
CTCGTACCAACTGAGTTATCTGGTGGCCACTGTGGACTACATTCAGTCGAGGAATATCATAAACCAGGTGAGATTCAGCTGAGTCTTGCGTTGACAACTTTTTGGGGGAGGAATGAATGTATTTTGCGAAGACGAGATCACGTGATGTGGTGTTCGTGACGGAAGGATGATTGGCCTACATGCGAGCTACTCACGCTGCTGCTCGGCCGCATTACGCGTTCAAACTACTGGCTGGGAAGTCGACAGCTCCTCACTGAAGTTTGGGACATATGCAGTACCGATGATTCCAATGAGAACTGAACAGCTGTAAAATGCTTCCTGGTTTTTTGGTGTAGATTTACCC
>NW_008773325.1:0-343 GCF_000715545.1 Opisthorchis viverrini
AACTGGATCGAAAGACTAAATCTGGTGGGAATTTCTTTAAACGCCGTAAACACCTTTATGAATTTGGATATCTCTCAAACCTCAAGATGGACAAAACAACTTTTGAAAACTTATTTAACTGTGTTCAACTAGGAGAACCGTTCTGTTTCTGCGTCAGAATGCAAGACTTGTGTTCAGCTCAAAAAGGATTATTCCATGCACTGTCTTGCCTGTATTTGATCAAGAGATACAGAAATTACAAAGCGGGGGAGTTATTGAACCAGTGAATTGTACAGAATGAACAGCACCAATTGTGGTAATCGAAAATCCTGAGGGCAAAGTCAGGATATGTGCAGACTTTTCA
>NW_008773326.1:0-343 GCF_000715545.1 Opisthorchis viverrini
GGGCCAGAAATATCAGGTTTAAAGGCTTGTTAGACATGCAAAATAATTTTTCTCGTTTCCGGTGGTTGGACGCAGAACAAACTTTCTCAGGCAGTTGTTTTTGCTGCATTCAGCACCCATATAACGCAATTTTAGCAGCATTTCAAGTGAATTACCACGCTGGCATGCTTACAGGCCAACGCGACTCGCTTAAAGAGAATCGCTACATCCTTCTGTCCTTTTGCTTTTCTGATAAGTGAAGGCCACTGGATGATAAGAACAAACACAACTCTGGGAGCCTCAGCCATAACCTCGATCTGCGGGTCTGCATGTTTTCTTTCACGGATTCACGGACTGATGCACA
>NW_008773327.1:0-343 GCF_000715545.1 Opisthorchis viverrini
TATCGTACCGACTGAAATATGAGGCGGCCTAATGCAGCATATTCAGTCGAAGGAAAAAATGATAAATGAGAGATTCAGATGGATCTCCTGTGAAAAACAAACTGGTATGCAAATGGGTGTTATCGTCAGCACAGAATCATCTTCTATGTCTCTTCGAAAGAACGTAGGTAAGTCAGTAAGAACGTCGGGGTTCTAACTAAACGTCATAGTGAAGACCAGACTCATGTAAAAGCAGTCTGGGGATGAGATATCATTTGAGGATCAAATGACTGAACAGAAATATAGAGCTTTTGCGGTTGATTATCACGGCCATCCAGACAGGAATTACCAGTTGGATTTGTTT
>NW_008773328.1:0-343 GCF_000715545.1 Opisthorchis viverrini
CCGTGTGTTTGCTGGGTCAACGGTGAAAGCCTGTTGGCCAAATCTTGTCCAAACAAGGCGTAAGTAAGCTTTAGGCCTCTTTGGAAGCGATAATTTTCCAGAGGAATACGTCAAGCATCACGAGGTGCGTTTCATATTCAGCGGATTTAGGCCCTGCAACCATTTTCGTAACCCGTTGGCCACGCTCAACGATAGTTACGTCTTTCTTGCGTCCTAAGTAGACAGTGTGGTTGGTGTATCCAAGAGGCGGTCTAACGTAGGCCTAGTAGAGTACTTGGAAGTCAATGCGAGTGGTACGGGGAAGGTGCACCGAATCATCAGCGGATTTTCATTGTGCAGTAAG
>NW_008773329.1:0-343 GCF_000715545.1 Opisthorchis viverrini
ACATAAGTCGTCTGTAAGGTAGAACTACAGATTGCGTAAGTATCCTTTAGCTGTATCACAGTGTGCATCACGACTTTCGTACTGAGTGAAAACAAGCCAAGAGGCTCGGGAAAACATGCAGATCCAACTTTGTTCGCACCTGAAAGTTTTGTCTTGTCATCAGGAATGAAAGGCGAAAATCGTCAAATGCATTCAGAAAACTAACCGATGAGGTAGACACCACAATGCTGTTCAATCGCCCGTCTTCCAGGTTCACGGTATATAGTTTTATTTCCATTAGGCTAACAGAAGATGTCAGGCTGTCCGATTTCCAGTAAACCCTTTCAAAAGGTGCTCCAACCTT
>NW_008773330.1:0-343 GCF_000715545.1 Opisthorchis viverrini
TAATTTTTGTTCTTGGACACTGCGGACAGCTGGCACACATTTCTTTGCATGGCTTAACTGGACAACGGCGTACGGTGGGTTTTCTCTATATCGCAACACGAACACAGAGATTCCGGTAAAATCGGTAGCTTCTGCGCCAAACGGACCCACGATTTGTCTCTTATCTCACGGTCCGTACATCACCCGGGAAATGGGCCGCGCGTGCACAATACGGAATGGTTTACTTTGTTGATATGACCGACAAGCGCCTTGTGAATATCAGTGATCGCATTAATGATCGACTTCACCACTCCGACACACTGAAGCACGCGATACAAAAAGTTTCCCGGTATGACGATTGGCT
>NW_008773331.1:0-343 GCF_000715545.1 Opisthorchis viverrini
AATAGAGCATTCGTCTTTCCAAAAGGAGAGATTTAGAGGGTTCCTGAGCATGCTTCTTACCGCTGGCCGCTAGAGCGCTACCGGTGACATTGGTACATTCAAGTCCAATGCCATGGCAACGTGGAGTTAAAGCGTGGCTGTGTGTCGAAAAAGCGTACGCGTATTCCATATAACTCTGAAAGGCGGATGACCGATTGGCACAGCCATTGAACACAACCTATTAGGAACAATCATCACGTTGTGCTAATTTGAGCAGCCAAACTTCAGTCCGGCAATCATCCTGCTGGTTAGCTCACATGAAAGTGGGACTCACTTGGCCTCACCAACAGTGTTTTCCTAACCT
>NW_008773332.1:0-343 GCF_000715545.1 Opisthorchis viverrini
ACTAAGAGTTCCGAATACGGCAAGGTCACCCGTTTACATTTCAGTTGGCATCACCAAGACTATCCACGGGTAACGGTCATTATTGCACGAAATCGCAGAATGTCACCCTAGACAAAATGAAATTCCAAGTGTCAGCTACGAAGAGAGTGGATTAGTGGGAACTATTTTAGTACATCTACCGTTTGTAGCTGTTTCCACATCAGTTAAGCTACTGTTTGATACATTTAAGAGCGCTATGTCGAATTAAGCAACTAAAAACAACTGGTTGGTCGCTAACACGCATGGGCCAAAAAGAACCGCAGGAGGCAAGAACATTTATCAGTGTCTTGAATAAATCTTGAAT
>NW_008773333.1:0-343 GCF_000715545.1 Opisthorchis viverrini
CCAGCCGTGACGTCCTTTCGATGCCTAGTTGCTAGGCTACCCGAAGGAGACACGAGGGCTGAGATACCATTAGGTTGTCCACACCCAGACAGGAGCAGTCGAACTTATGTGATCGAGTTCGAACCACGGACTTACAAATTAGTAAGTTCGTGCCATCTGAAGCTGAAACCGGTGCCAACTGTTCAGAGTACCACGTCAAAGTTAAGTACCTAACTATGGAGTGCCTGATAGTAGGAGATAGTTGGACGATCAAGTCAGCATGTGTGTTTGTGACAATGATGCACCCTACATGGTGGTACAACTGAACACTTTCTAGACAATGTGTACAATCTTCATGCAACCT
>NW_008773334.1:0-343 GCF_000715545.1 Opisthorchis viverrini
GATAGATTACTTCCGGTTGTAACATGCCAAGGCAAAGCCAACGAGGCCAACTCAGTTTCATTCACGTAATATACAAAAAGGTAGATATTTTATTCGGTTTGTTTGTTTGATTCTTTCATTTTGTGTCAAAACTGTAAGGTTTTAAGTCATGTGACCATGTGTGAACACTAGTATTTTTTTGAATGCATCAACCAGTTGTTCATTTTCCTCCCAACTTTCCAGGTTTTTGTGGCTCTCAGGAATCACCAACTTCATATTCCCTATAGAAACACCAAACTAACACAAATGCTTCAACCGTGTCTTGGAGGAGACTCAAAAGTGAGTTTCTTGTCCAATCAGAACG
>NW_008773335.1:0-343 GCF_000715545.1 Opisthorchis viverrini
CGCTACCACCGACCTAACGTTTAGAACAAATGAAAAAGTTGAAATTTCAAATTACTTCGAAGGAAAAGTTAGTATTGAAAGAACATATTGGTTTCTGGGTGCAGCGTCTGGCAACCTGAACAGTCGTGGGGGACATATGTCTTGGTAACATTTAGTCTACTGTGTCACATCACTGCTGGCTATTAAGGCAGGGAAAGTTTGGCATTAGAATGGCTCAGAGAACTCAACACACACCCACAACTCAACATGTGGGTATTTCTTGCTCGCCATGGGTGACTTTCAAATCAGTGGTTTAATTGAAAGTTTAGACAGGTTCGAGTCTGCTCAACAAAGGCGATAATAA
>NW_008773336.1:0-343 GCF_000715545.1 Opisthorchis viverrini
AGAGGCAGTTTACTGTCAGATATGATTTGTTTTCAGGTGTCTGTTGACCACGTGCACACGGCTCCCAGAACGTGTTGCACAGCACAGCAAACCTGTGGGCTACTCGTATATGTGCACCATCCTGCACCTTCCCGCTCTACGGCTAGCCAGCCAGTGCAATGCAGGCGATGTGTTAATGCATGCGGACTATATGTTTCTATGATAGATTGCTCACTTGCCTGAGACTTCTTCATTGTACACCTCACTAATTCGTTCGCTGCAGGTTGACACAGTTCAAACCAACCGTTCAAAGCGGGCGATCAGCTGACTTGTGAATGCTTAGATATTTCGCGAACAGCATACG
>NW_008773337.1:0-343 GCF_000715545.1 Opisthorchis viverrini
AACGTCCCAACACATGTAAGGCTACTCAAATCACGGTGTCACTGAACAATCTCTCCCCATGTTGTTTTCAACTCCTAGCCTCAAACTATCACATGACTTAAGGGTTTTGAGACGGACAGTATAACACTCTAATTACGGTTTGGTCCTCTCGCTGATTTCACTATTTCCGCCCCATTTCATATAAATCAGTCATTCTGGGATCGTTGAGACCGTTACGGAGTCTCTTTGCCAATGCCTCCCACCTGAGGGTTTATACACACACAAAGTTCATAGACGTTCCCAAGGTGCAATTTCGTTCTGTGAATCTCTAAATTACATAAAAAGAATACCCCGAAAAAAGACA
>NW_008773338.1:0-343 GCF_000715545.1 Opisthorchis viverrini
TTATTGATCGGTTTCCGTGTATAATTTTATTTTGGAAAACTTTCACAAACGTGTTATGGCGTTGATAGTCTTTACATTTAAATCAATAATATTTTACAGCAGGAGGTATGACACACATTAATCAACGGTTACTTATGTTTCCTAGATAATTTTCGTTGAGTGCCGACAAACGATAAAAACTCTTGGTAATCCAGTTTTCCGTCGTTGTTTTTATCATGCTGTTTAATCCATTGCATGATCCCGGAGGTCATAATTGGCATTCCAATACGATCGAAGACGTGTTTGAGCTCCGTGACAGAGATATCTCCAGATCGGTCACAGTCAAGTTGTTCGAACACAATGT
>NW_008773339.1:0-343 GCF_000715545.1 Opisthorchis viverrini
TGCAAATGACTACACGTTCTACAAAACGGTGTTGACAAGGCATGTCCCATCAATGGTCACTTTACCTGTCGAATGGTGAAGCACCGGTTTTTGAACTCTTGGAATACTTCTTCATAGCACTGGAGTTCCTCCGACTTTGACAACATGCGCATGGTTGGCTGATGGAAGGTTGTTACATCCGTGACGATTTCTTCGAATGTTTCTTTGACGATCTGGGCAAGCTGTGCGCCAAATAGAGAGGTTAGGTTAGAGCATTAACGGTTTAGCGAGTGTTGTTTATGTCTGTCGTCAATCGACGTCTGATTTTGAGATCCTTTCAAAGCAGTAGGTCCTAAAATGTTTG
>NW_008773340.1:0-343 GCF_000715545.1 Opisthorchis viverrini
AACGTGACGTGGAACTGAAGTAAGCAAACAAGTGAGACAGTTCATATGGGGAAATTCCCATTGCTACTGAGCATCCGCATGAGATTTGAAATCGGAGAGACGAAGACAACCGAATGAACGAGCATCCGGATTTGCCCCTCAGATATGCCGTCCAGGAATGGAATACGATTGTGATGCGTAGAAAGTAGACTCACTTGATGAGAGCCCGACTAGTAATGAGACCTTCGGCCGCCCCACTTCGATGTGACCTACGAACCGCTTGGTGGCGAATGACCTAACGAGATGCAGCGTAATTTAAGATATACACATGTTGCGATCGTGGACTCCAGCTCTCCCTCTCTCA
>NW_008773341.1:0-343 GCF_000715545.1 Opisthorchis viverrini
GGCCATCTCGCCTCCGCTTCCGTGTGATTGGCTAATAGTCAACTAGGTTGCCAAAATTGCTCATTACGACCAGTGTGCATGCGTCCAGCCACTACGCCTGAGTTAAGAAAAGGGTATAAATCTCAACCTACCATCTTCCAAGCTGATGTGAGGAAAGCCCTGTTCGAATCGTTTGTTTTACTGATAACGTTGGGCTTTATTTAAAAGAAATACAGATGCAGTGGGAATTTGTCGTGACTTCTACCATCTAATGTTGTCAAAATTAATTGGACAGGCCTGAAACCAACGAGTTAAATGGAAGTTCCACGGATGTGTTGGTGGATATTTGGTGACAACCCGGTGG
>NW_008773342.1:0-343 GCF_000715545.1 Opisthorchis viverrini
ATTAAACAGTCATCTTTGCAGCTTGCACCCCGATCGGTCTGTCTGCAAAAAGTTATTTAAAAATAAAACCTATGTTTTTGGATTAAATTTCTTGGATAACCTAAGAACATATATCACGGTAATACTAAGTCTGATGCAACCGGACATCACTCACTGCAGTCTTGGAGATTTATTTATGTATATTATTTTATTTTATTTATTCGAAAGCAGTCACCGCGTTTACGGCTGCGCGCAGCTTTTGGAGACTAGCACCGTCCAGTTTAGCTGTGTTGATAATTTAAATTAAGTATAAGTTTCCAAATACGTACTTCAAGTTGACCATCGCATGCACGTTGTTAATCCG
>NW_008773343.1:0-343 GCF_000715545.1 Opisthorchis viverrini
AACCAAGAAATTACTTCTAAGCCATGGAAAATGGCGTCTCTTGAATGCAAAACTAAATATAAGCCGTAGCAAGGCTGACAATATATAGCGAAGTAACACGCAATCAGCATTAAAGCCAACGCTTGAATTTCAGCGTGTTCGTTGACTGCAAACACTGCTTTTCATGATTGTGTCATGCTATCAACTAGCAGATCGATTTTGACTCTCGTCGGTCGTTTTCTTTGTGGTAACTATAGAAATCGTTTCCTCGGGTGATCATGCTTTAAATGGATTTTTCTAAATATGACGTAATGTGACCACATCTTAAGACACCGCGTAATGTCCACAAGTGCAACAAAATCTA
>NW_008773344.1:0-343 GCF_000715545.1 Opisthorchis viverrini
CTGGTCAGCACAAGGCATCTTATGAAACCAAAGGGAATTACAAACTCACAAGTACCCGCCCAGATTTGGTCACCTCAGCTTCTGGTCACCTGCGACTGATACTCACTGTGGCATATTCCCCATTAGATCATGCCTTATAATAACTGCTCATGGAGTTTATAACGATTAATATGTTTCACGCATTGCAATGTAGAACATACTTCCTATAAATAAGGTTTGATAACAACAGTGGGAATATTGGCATGGTATGCTTGAGACAAGACCTGCACATGACGGATGTGGATGAAATAAACGATGTACTCTCGTGTGGACGTTAGATTTTGTCGCGTTAAAGAATGTTTTT
>NW_008773345.1:0-343 GCF_000715545.1 Opisthorchis viverrini
TTTTTTTTCTAGATAGGCTTAGTTACTTGGTGACTATGATCCCTTCTTAAAATCCCTGCACAAAATGCGTCATATTAGCTTACTTCTAGCTGATCCAATAACTCATTCGCGCTCTTGCGGACTAAAGAATCACTCCATACCGCACAAGCACGTAGGAGGTATAACAGTTATTCTAGGTAAGCTGTACAGTCAGCTGCAAGTGACCCGTGTGTGGGGAATGATAGTCTATTACCTGCCTGGTTCAAGATGCAAACACTAGATGTAGTTGGATGAGCTTGTTTTGGGACCGGAAGATTGGTTGTGAGATGACTCGGGCTGTCGTCCAAAAACATGCTCATAACTT
>NW_008773346.1:0-343 GCF_000715545.1 Opisthorchis viverrini
AGGTCATCGGAGAAAATCTTGGACTGTTGAATTGCGGTTATTTTGCGTGCTCCGGGTCCGAAAACAGTGGACAAAATCGTCAACGCAACTTCCACTACACTTGAATCTCGATGGTGGCTGTCGAGCCAATTCTTTATAATCGACCATAAGGTGTCAGGACATAAGTTTCGCATAAGGTCGCATTTGCAGAAGATTCAAGCTTATCGCGTTCATATCAGGCCGATTTGTCAACTTGGTAAATTAGCTAATTACGGTCATCTCGGACAGTTTCCTTGATTCAAACAATGGGCAACCGATAAAAATAAGCTGGCAAATCGCCTTATTTTCATCATTGAATAGTACC
>NW_008773347.1:0-343 GCF_000715545.1 Opisthorchis viverrini
TCGAAAATCCTATAGTTTCGGCGAACTCAGTTTGGGTTTTTCAATAGCCTGCGGCCAGATTCTCGCGGTTTGTTATATCAGGCAGTTAAAATAGTTGTTGACTGTTTCCAGTGGCGCGACTATTGATCCGAACTGTCGGAAATGCCATCAAATGGGTTTTGTGTCTTGTCCAAAGTTTGGCTTGTGTGATTGCGAAACTAATGAATTCCCCATGTTAAACCACCTTTCCAAACCGACATTTCCTATCCAGCTCACTAGCAACTGGTGCGTCTGTTGTACTGCTCGTATTAGTGCACTGAACTTTTTGCCCCTGGCAAGGTAGTAGTGGGGTCCTATGGATGAA
>NW_008773348.1:0-343 GCF_000715545.1 Opisthorchis viverrini
TACGGCAATGCATCCGCTGCGCTCATTAGAGGATACTGAGGGAAGAGGAACGATTATCGACCTTTGAACTATGCGATCTTTTGAAGTTTGCTGCATTTAAATTGTACCTACACTTTGCTCAGTATATCTGTGTTCCACAGACGTGCGCATTAGTTTGTATGGTGGCGTTTCTGATTGAAGGCTTAAATCTCCATATATTGACCACTTTCAGTAATATGGTATGCCTTAATCACAATACACATCGAGGTACCAAAGGGCTTCAACCCGGAATAATTTGTCTTCTTAGTCTTGTAATACTCACGCTAGTCTGATGAAATAACCAGTTTTACACAAACCCTGGTAC
>NW_008773349.1:0-343 GCF_000715545.1 Opisthorchis viverrini
GATAAGTAATGACGATAAATGGTAGCAGGGATCTCAGAATCGTGGCATAGAGTGAAACTTTAGGGGCCCACCGGAGTCGCTGTTGTATTTGAGTCGGCTGAGAAGGGTCCATCGAAGAGTGAGTTGATGAGAACACACAAGCCGGAACGCGAATTGTGCACAAAATTGTTCACTTCCTAGAGAACACGAACTGAAAGTCCAGCGAAATGGTTAAATCCGGACAAAGGTTTCAGCAGATTAGAATGAACGTGTCCTGGGGGCAGCTAGGGTCGGGTGAAGAGCTTGCTCGTAGTTGCCGTTAATTGAACGGGTGGGCGGAAGGGCACGGTCGAGGATATGAAGG
>NW_008773350.1:0-343 GCF_000715545.1 Opisthorchis viverrini
AGTAATTCTTCGTGTATCGGACAGCCCTAAACAAGCATATCTAAAGTCGCTTCTGAAGCCATAGCACAGCAAGTTCAAAAAATGGAGATTTGTCAAGATAAACTGCGACATAATGAAGGTAGATTAGTGTGATTGTTGTTTTGAGCGTATATACAACATAATGCAAAAGTATTGAGAAATTTTTATTTCACCCGCAAAAGTCTTGCAGAAAAAATCATTTCACCGCCAAGGACCACCGAGTAAGAGGGTGCACCAAAAGAGGCTTCATGTGGGCGTCCTTCAGGAACTTGGCAAGCTTCCCATGATTTCGTCTACTCACCTTGGAAATGCGCGAAGAGCAGTC
>NW_008773351.1:0-343 GCF_000715545.1 Opisthorchis viverrini
ATGACAAAAACGTGCAGATAGCGAATCCAGAACTACGGATCTGGTGAAGCAGCAGAGTTAGCCTAATCCAGCTGGTCAATTCGAACTAACGCTTGAAACAACCGTCGAGGCCTCGTGGCTTGTGATCAGGGTTAGGAAAAATGAATAGCAATGTAAGTAAACGGTAGCGTGAGTTACCGAATCATGCTGCACAGTAAAAATAAAAACTTGTTGTTGTCGCTGATATAGTGGAGTTGGGTCCAAAAGTTTCTTGGAAGTGTGTTTGTGGCGATACATAAGCCGGAATGCCAACTGCACAGAACATTAGTGACTTTATGGATAGCACATAGTGAAAATAAAACAA
>NW_008773352.1:0-343 GCF_000715545.1 Opisthorchis viverrini
GTTTAATTCGCCTGTGCGAGAAGCGGACAGCACATCAGTCTGCGTGCCAGCAGCAAGGATAGCGCTTTTACGTGCTGAATTCTCAACTGATTTGTCAATAGATATAGCCTCTTTATCTACGTAACCTGATAATTTGGTCACACCTGGTGTAAATCGAACCGTGTATTCTTATTCGCGTTAATAGCTCCATTTCCCCACATGCAAGTTCATGTGGGGCATTTTTTATCTTGCTTTCAGACTATATGCAATGAGCGACCAGTCGTCCATGGCTCGTAGGTGACGCCATCGAGCAGCCAACAATGCCCAGAGGTGGGATGACTGATGGAAACAGTAGTCCCTCACC
>NW_008773353.1:0-343 GCF_000715545.1 Opisthorchis viverrini
TTTTTTTAGCATTTTTCCGATTTTTCGTTGAAACATTTTTCCCAAAGCGCAATTCGAGGGAGCATCTTGTGGATTTGCGTAGCGAATATCCAGCGATCGTGAAAAAGATTAGATGGGACGGGATTTCAACGACATTTTAGAATGCACGATATGGCGCGCTTCTGATTATGTCGTTGCAAAATGAAATAAGGAATATTATGTTTCTGGGAATTTAGTGGGACAGTCGCGGTGACAACCGGAATTTCTCTATTCCAAGAATTTCTCCAATGAATACTGAAGCAACAGTTTCTCCTAAAGAATGAGTGTATTACAGATGACAGTATAGCGTTGATCGAATTGCAGT
>NW_008773354.1:0-343 GCF_000715545.1 Opisthorchis viverrini
GTAGAAATTGTTCGGTTGTGTACATATTCAAGAATAGAAAGAGGGAAGAATTCATGTAGGATGTTTTTGTCCAAACCAACTTAATGCATGCAAGTCTAGATGAGAAAATCCGACTATCAACATAAGCGCCATCGTATCTTCAAATTTGTGAGCTGACATCCTACATAACCGCAATTGCTACTATGCGTTTAAAGAAAGCGATCACCCGGAAAGCGCTTCGCGAGAATTCTGGATTAGATGAATGTGAAAGCAGGTTAATAGTTTTGTAATAGCTGACATCTCCTCTCTTCGCAAATATAATTTTTGCGACACCCGTACTTCCAAATAAATAACTTGCGACTAA
>NW_008773355.1:0-343 GCF_000715545.1 Opisthorchis viverrini
GATAGACGTTTAACAGCCGGGAAAGAAACAGTCATGGAAGCCACTGTAACGTGCAGGTGAACCACTGGTCAGTAGTCAGTATCGTTCATGTATGTCTTTCAACAAAAACGAAAGTAACTATGGGTTTCGCGCTGGGAACTGGAGCTTCTACCCTCCTGATGGTGTTCCCGTAATTGTTACAAGTCGTTGAGCCCTATAGGGTTAAAGAAGTTAGGGCGTCCCTTCGTTCATCTAAGCACAACGCCATTTTAGACAAAGAAAGAAGCGAGAGAGGCGCTGAATGCGCATCTGTTGGTTTCAGCTGGCGGCCATCTGGAGGAATCCCAGGATGTGGGCGCTGGAG
>NW_008773356.1:0-343 GCF_000715545.1 Opisthorchis viverrini
TGGGAAATGCGAATCTTGAGCACGGAAGCATTCCATATATCCATGCCCTCACAGGCGATCGAAGTGTGGTTCATCTGCGGTAATATATGATACATTCAACTTGACTGTAAATCCACATTCGAATACTGACGTGAATGCATTTGCTCAAGACATCTCCATCTACTTTGTCACAAACTTCGTCACATGTTTTTAGAACTCCTCCGTGTCAATAACATAATTCCATTGATGACCCAGTTGGAGTCGAGTCTGTTATTCCGCGGTCTGATCTAACTGTATTCTACCCCAGTGTAGTCAGAGTGCCCATAGATGTTAAAATTCGCGGTATCACAGGACATTCCGTACC
>NW_008773357.1:0-343 GCF_000715545.1 Opisthorchis viverrini
TAAAACACCCATATCTTGATTGTGAACAAATTGCATTTTATCGTATGCAAACAACTTACTGAGTGCGAAATTTACCCCTCTAATACCTGCTTCAAGGGGACCCAGTTGGCCTGGTGAAGCAAATGAGTTTCGAACGGAGACGATAGGTGTTCAGTCTCCGATGAATGTTTTGTATCTGATAACCTTTGACACGGAAATAAATGCGCTAAGATGCTTTAGAAGGCAGTATGTCACTAGTGAATCGATGCATAGTAGGCGATTCTTAATCCGAGCACTTGGTCGTCTGCCGTACTTCGAAATGTGTAACCATAGTCGGGGTCCTGATATTCATCAGATTGGGAGA
>NW_008773358.1:0-343 GCF_000715545.1 Opisthorchis viverrini
TCACATGTCACATTGCGTTCACTGCATCTTGAGTTCAGTTCACCCATAAGCAGGTGTTCGAAATCACAAAATATCGATCTATGTACCATCAAAGCCATACTATTACTCTGATTAACCTGCGTTTGTTTTTGAAGTCATTGCTTCTCAGGACGTTCCTCAAACGTAATATCTCTCCAGTTGTACTTTATGTAACTGCAGGGACGCAAGGTTCGTCCTTATTGGATGTTGTTCTGAGCTCGAGATAACTCATTGGTCAAGGTACGAACTTAATGACCTGAAAGTCGGTGGTTCGAACCCGACATCAACATATCGAGTGCTCCTGTTTAGACTTGGGCAACCTGAC
>NW_008773359.1:0-343 GCF_000715545.1 Opisthorchis viverrini
GAAGTTGATTGGACAAAGGCCCGAACATAAGTAAAAAGCAAACTTCGGTGTAGTGGACATTCAGTTAGTTTGATTAGCCGTCTA
The DNA here is from genome assembly GCF_000715545.1 of Opisthorchis viverrini. NCBI lineage: Eukaryota > Metazoa > Platyhelminthes > Trematoda > Opisthorchiida > Opisthorchiidae > Opisthorchis > Opisthorchis viverrini. Next base: position 85 of record NW_008773359.1, read on the forward strand.
GTACGGATGGCGTAATCCAAACGGAAGTGGGTTCGGAACCGTGTAATTCCATATAAACCAGGGACGTCGGTAGTCATTAGAAAGATTCTAAACACGGCTAACAAAAGACTAAACTTCCAGAAGGGAAACAATCTGCGCTGTACACTAGTACAATTAAAAGATCGTCTCTCGTCAAACACAACCAGGGATTGTGTTTAAGATTAAATGCAACCACTGTCCTATGGTCTATGTAGGAGAGACGGTCAGAGAACTTCACACC
>NW_008773360.1:0-343 GCF_000715545.1 Opisthorchis viverrini
GTAATTTTGGCGGGCAAATAGGCGGTGACCACAGAGATCCCATTAGGAAATCATGATCTCAAATGGTTTCCAAGCCCGTTCCACCTGTTGACATTCGGTGCTGATTTGGTGCGTCAGTGGAACCGTTGTCGGAGCCATGTAAATACTAGCTTTATGGTTGATCCACTCACACGCATGACACAACCGAACGATTAGACCAAAAGTTATCACGGTGAGGTGGCAAACGTACAGCACCATGAGCATAAACCTGTTAATCTAATCGTAAGGGAAAGAAAGCGAAAACGCGACGACCAACAGACTAAGATCCGAAACCAGGCCCTCTTTATCTGCCTGGGTCTAGTGC
>NW_008773361.1:0-343 GCF_000715545.1 Opisthorchis viverrini
CCACATCGAAACTCACGTGTGCAGCCGCTAGAAAAAGACTGGGCTTAATCCCGAACTGGTGGTTTGCATACCCCTGCGACCTACCGAATTTTACTTGAGTGGGGAGTTCAGTTAGCCACCCACAGGACACATCGTACCGAGTTGCTGAGTAAATAGAGATCTGACGAACACAGACTCCTAGTCTAACAGGTTGGTTCAATCACAGTGACTTGTTTCCTAAAGACACCTGTATGTGTGTAGCAGTGTGCCAGTATCCACCTACTCATTTGCGGTCAGGATTTTGAGCCAAGTAGAGTGGCTGCCCTGACATTAGGCAAACCTCGTATACAAACATGTACGTCAG
>NW_008773362.1:0-343 GCF_000715545.1 Opisthorchis viverrini
GGTTTCCCCGCGTGGGTTCGAATCCCATCTCCGTCGGGCTGATTTTAGTGGTCACATTGGTCAGGCAGGTGTGTTCTGTATGGAGGACATCTAAGTGGCTACAGGTGATGGAAAATACTACTTGTGGAAAGAATGATACTTCAAATGTGCTTTGAATATAAACATCTGCACACATAATTTGAATAAATGCGCCTCGTATCGTCAGTTAATCATTGCTTGGACATACTCGCTTACTAGTTGCGCTTTTGTATGCTCACCATTTTTGGTACACTTTTGTATCATGCTTTGATTGTACGTACTATCGTCGTTTCTGCGCCATGACTGAGTCAAGTCACTGGGTTCC
>NW_008773363.1:0-343 GCF_000715545.1 Opisthorchis viverrini
ACACGGGACGCAAGTGCTGTAGCTGAAATGAGTGCTCCCTGGCTGTCTTCCGGGTTCCTGCTGCGCACCTCTGGTAATGTAGAAGCCACTGAAGCTGGATATGCCGGCGTGAGTAATGTATTGAGCGACCGAACAGAAGCGTCTCTAGTTGATTGGATACCAGTGATGGCCGCCTCTGCGCGATTAGTTTAGCAACGTCCGTGAGAGAAGTTCGATGAAGTGAGGTCTATCGTACCCTGTTGATTGTGTCTGCTTACTCCCCAACGGACTGTAGTTCTGAATCTGCCAAAGACAGTTTCAATGGCGCTCTAGGTACAACGGGCTAAAAGCTCAGACATCGTTG
>NW_008773364.1:0-343 GCF_000715545.1 Opisthorchis viverrini
TAAGTGAGCAAATATTCAAGGTCAATAAACGCCACCGATTGTGAACACGGTGTCTGATGTAATTAGAAATCGCGAATTGCGGAAAAAGGGGACTCGTATTCATTGGTCGGAACTTTCGGATAGTTTTTCAGCTAAAATAATTCCCTGAACATACTAGAACCTAAATGGCCCTTTTGAATGCAGAACATATGTAGGTGCCATGCCTGTAAACAAATAATGCTCGATGATTGCTGTTATCGGTTAAAACTGCTTGGTCGCGGAAAATCGTGCAAGTTCGCTGTCAAGCGGCAGAGTGCTTCGTAATGGTATGCAACTTATGCTAGGAAGACCTTGACGTTGATCA
>NW_008773365.1:0-343 GCF_000715545.1 Opisthorchis viverrini
TTCGAGCGGTTGGCAACAGCAACTGGCCACGTGAATGTGGAACACGTGGAGAGGGGATCGGCTGAGGCAACACTGACCACATTGTAGTCGCAGGAGAACAGGGATGATTTAACAGTGGTGGACCTGAATGGAAAATTGAACTAAATTGACGAACAATTTGCACTCATAACAACAGAGTTACAGACGCATGCACTAACCAGGCGCTCCTTCAAATATTGCATGCCTCGCAACTGCAAGAATCAATGTGACACTGTCCAACATACAGTCAGTTATCGACATGCAAACTCAATGGGCTCAATGAATCAAGGCGACCAGTTCGTGCAGCACGAACCACTGATCAGCC
>NW_008773366.1:0-343 GCF_000715545.1 Opisthorchis viverrini
TGGTACGCAGCCATTACTCCTCCTATCCATCTATGTTCGCGTCAGAACCACCGACAGAGGACTTTGTTATTTACCAGTTGAGGCACCTCGATTCCATGGAAAACGGATCTGCAAACTTTCCCACAACCACCTCCTTCATAGGGCCAAACCTTCTCTCCTATCAAAGCGATCACACATCCGCATTAGCTTGCTGATAAACAAAGTAAAGCAATCATCATTCTGCTATTCTTGTATGTTTGTCTACAAAGAGCGATCAAATGGAAGGATTCTGGGGCATTAAGTCGGCACTTGGATTGGCGAAACAAGCCGGGACAGTTAGGTGGACGATCAGACTAGCACTCAT
>NW_008773367.1:0-343 GCF_000715545.1 Opisthorchis viverrini
CATGATCATTCACGGTTGACACCCCGGTCAGTGTCGCAAACAGGCATAGTAGTTGCGATTAAAAGTCGGGGCGAGAGGCAGCGCGCATTTTTGGGTAAAGAAAGTCGAAGAAACCATATTCTCGACAAAATTTCCCACATTATTCACGTAGGCATCACAGAAGCCATTACCCATACAATGCTCTCAGCTACAAACTCATTGGAACCAGAGTCAAACTTTCTGCACTAGAATGTTGAATTTTGTCGCGTATGTCCACAAACCAAAAACCATCCTAATCCATTTTAGTTCCTTGCGGCTCACCAAGTTTCACCGTCGACTGAAGCAATCATACCTCTCGCGGAAA
>NW_008773368.1:0-343 GCF_000715545.1 Opisthorchis viverrini
CGTCTGTCATGCTGCTGTCTGTCTGCTGATTTTGTCGCCTACGTAATTATCGCCGCCCAACCTGTGATGACATAGTGTGGTTTGACATCCTGCTCTTGGAACGGAAATGCTCAACAGTTCACCCGTTACACACGCATGGCCACAAAATAATCGCCTTTCTCGTGCACTTAACTTTTCACTTTGATTTGAACAACATAGTTGACAAACTCCTTTACTTCTCGTCTTCCTCAACAATCCGTCAAAATCAATAAGTCCGCTACGTGAGGACAGACGCTCTACTTGCTTTTAGGCTGCTCTCTCCGTCGCTGCTTGCAAATGGTGCTCACCGTCAAGCTGTCATTGA
>NW_008773369.1:0-343 GCF_000715545.1 Opisthorchis viverrini
TTGAGTTTGCCAAAAGTGATTGTGAAAATTCACCAGCACCAACTTTCGAAATGAACTCTCATTTGAGAGGACAATGATTCTGGTCAACGAGTCATTTTGGGACAACCTTTTAAAGCTTACTATTGTGATGTCATGTCAATATTGATGGGCTAGCTACAAAAACGTACACATCGAATGTCAGTGATGCTGACAAGTCTAAATGCACTACACTTTCTAAGCTTTCAAAAAGAAGAGTAAGATATCGATAAACACACCCTTCTGTAAATTAGTTTGGTTTTCACGGGAGATTAAACTGTATTTCTCTAATAGTGACCTATATTGCGATATCTCGAATGTCGTGTCA
>NW_008773370.1:0-343 GCF_000715545.1 Opisthorchis viverrini
TCGCACAATGGTTGAGGGTTTGTGAGAGCTATGACGTGTCCCTCATTCACTGAAGCAATCAAACAATTGACTTCAGAGTAACGGCCCAAAATTTTGAGCCCCATTTGTGCATCTCGGAGTCTCAGCGGTGCTGGGAAATTATTCCGCCAGACATTTCCACAAGAGGTATGATTTCTTCAGTGGACAGTGAAATTTGGTGAGCTGCAAAAATATGAAAGTAGATCAGAATACTTTTTGGCTTGAGCATATACACAACAGGATGCAACATTTTGGCGTAGAAAATTTTGTTCTTTTCTCAAAGGTTTTGCAACTAAAAGCATTGTGCAGCTAATGGACACCCTCC
>NW_008773371.1:0-343 GCF_000715545.1 Opisthorchis viverrini
TCATGAGAGTGCGAGGCAGTCTGGCAATGGCTTTTCTTCCCTTTACACCTTTTGACTTTTTTATGGTAAAGCCTTCAAATTAACTACATTTTTATGACAACCAAGCATTTTTCCTCACCCTAAAGTTGTGATTTTAATGATGAGTCGAGCCAGCACTAACGGCCGGGCACATTAATGAAGGAAAACTAACACGATGACTCCGACCGCCAAAATGTGTAACTGTAGTGAAAATAAGAACAACGAGGTTCATGAAAAATGAGGCTCGGCTGGACTAAGGTGACACACAACATCAAGGTTGGGTGACACTTTTATGGTTTACATCTGGTTGACGTTTAGCGCCCAT
>NW_008773372.1:0-343 GCF_000715545.1 Opisthorchis viverrini
TGTGAGTAGTTTCCTTTATGAAAAGTAACAACTAATAATTAACTAAGAAGGAGAAATAAATCACGGGTTTTGTGAACCTTCTACCTTGGGAGCCGTCACTAAAAGAGTCAGTGACCACATGACAACGTGATGGAAATCCGCTGATGGAAGGATGAACGGCGTTGTATCCTATCAAAGCGTGAATTAATCACACTGTTGATCAGCTGATAATGGCCGAACGGTTTGGTGTTCAAATACTGGCCGGCTGGTTGCGGGCTAAAAGTGCCCTGGGAGATAAACATTACTGACAATTCACAGCAATTTTTCTAGTATATTCGTAATCACTACTCATAAGGTTGCTGAA
>NW_008773373.1:0-343 GCF_000715545.1 Opisthorchis viverrini
AGACCATAAGGAAGCGAGTTCAGGTCAGTGTGGACTGAAGGATCATCATCGGATCATGAAGACAAGGTGATAGTTACATAACGGTGTATATACGTATATATTATGGTCAAAGAGCACCATTATTCCAGACAAAGAAAACGGGACACGATTCCAAATGTCAAACGTTCGTAAACTAAACATGAAATTTTCACGAGAGCAAGAAACAGCCTAAACACCGTTTTTCACCGCATACACCAAGGTTGCTAACCACAAAAATTGCCATGCCTTGTGTTTCAAACGGGAAAGTCGAAATGGACAACCTGAGCTAGTCCCTAGACCCGTTACCTCGGGCATCCAAGTGTTA
>NW_008773374.1:0-343 GCF_000715545.1 Opisthorchis viverrini
TTCAGGATGATTCCAACAAATAATTTCCAAGGACGTTGACGAAACGTCGCGTCACTCTATTGCATTTCTATATATAAATATGTGTTGGTGACAACATGACTAGGGAACTGGCAGGATGAAAAGCAATTTGGTTGACCTTAATTTAGTAATGGTGCCTCCCTTAGATGCGATCATCAAAAGTTTAGGGGGTCGACATGATGGCCTCCCGACAGCGCAGTGTTCAGGTCAGCCAAGTGACTAACATTACATCCTGGCTGACCTCACCGCACAGGCTTGCACCTGAGCATAGCATACGTAAGTATGGCGCTATACAGCACTGAAAATAGCATGCAGTTTTTGCGTC
>NW_008773375.1:0-343 GCF_000715545.1 Opisthorchis viverrini
AGGCTGATGCTTGCCGTATACGGGAACGAACGACAGCATTATCAGCCAATCTACATTTTCCATATAAATGCTGCAGTGATTTCATACACGCGTGAGATGTCGAATGTGCGAAATATCCGAACAGTGTCATACAAATGTTTGACGAACCAACTGGCAGTGGAGATCTCGGAATGTCCTGTGCGATTTTGCAAACGCCTTTACCGTTATATATTAATTATAAGTGAAACTAATTTATGAATATGCGTCACTTGAATTGGTAATGTGCGTGGAGCAATCTAGTTGTGCTGACAATTAATGTGTGCAAACCATGCAAACTATCCAGGTCTGCCGGGCTTCGCGGATA
>NW_008773376.1:0-343 GCF_000715545.1 Opisthorchis viverrini
GACCGGTATGTCCCTTGACTCACTACTTGTTTGCATCGTCCCACAGTTACATATAAACCGAATTCGTCAGGTTGATTTTTTTAGTTTTAAATACTTGCTTCCACCATCATCGTCGTTCAGTACAACGTTAGATATTTTGGCTACTCTGATTTGCGTATCCCGGTGCTCTGTAAGCCAAGTTCCATATAAGGTTCATGTAAGGAGTGGTACTCATATTTTGTCCTTGGCAGAAAACAGTGACTGCAAAAAACGTCACCAGTGAGCCACGCTCCCTCTGAAGAAGAAAAATATCTTCGAAGGTGAAGAACACGAGGACGAACTTGGGTTGTTGGAAAGTGGATAA
>NW_008773377.1:0-343 GCF_000715545.1 Opisthorchis viverrini
AAACATTCGTGTAGATTACACTCAGTGATGCCAATGCCCACGGGAAATAGGCACCTTTCTTTGGAGAAACATGTACTAGGGTCAATGGAGAGACTTCTGAATAAAAGCTGGGACGCTGCTGCCCCATCCTCTTCCCACGAAAAACTCTCAATGAGGTCACTCCACAAAGCGCAGGCATCAATAACAGCCTTATCTGCAGCTAAGCCGACAGAAAACTCTCGCTGCGTTCCATTGTACCTTCGAGAATGCAACACTGTCTCTGCATGCCTGCAAACCCGAACCGCCACACTAATTTCATGCGTTCATTATATCAGCTATTCATGTTTCCATAACACTGTCACTG
>NW_008773378.1:0-343 GCF_000715545.1 Opisthorchis viverrini
CACCCGCATTCTTCAGCACATGAACCGTGTTCACCGATCCATCGACCAATGCTGCACACTAAGCCCAGATTTAGAGAAACAGAGTTCCGCTGTTGAGCTATATAAGTTGGTTTTGAGTCACATCAGATGTTGTCTTTTAAGGAATTCGGCTACCAGGCTGTCTACCCTTGCTAGCTGTATGGAACTACTTCATACTCGGAGTCAGTAGTAGGGTTTCTGTAAATCCCGGCTCACATCGTACCGTTGTCCGGAGGATCTGGGAGCACAACTGTCATCCTAGTAAGTACTAGTGTAACGGTGATACTACTGGTGAAGGGAGGCATACGAGTAGTATGTTTTCCCG
>NW_008773379.1:0-343 GCF_000715545.1 Opisthorchis viverrini
CTCCAAAACACGCATACACTACCCTACACTATTCATGAGCCTCAGGCCTCTTAGAACGACCTCACTTGTTCCACAGTTCGTTCTTGGGGTGTCTAGTGCTCCTGGTACATTGGTTCAAACCTGAAGGCGCTTTACTCGTGAACAGTCAACTTTCGCCTGTGTGTTTCGACTAACATCAACGCAGGTTGGCGCGGCGTTTATTTGTCGTACTGTGTAACCACTGAAAACACTACCCAGAGGACACATAAGCTAATACCACGTCTCCGCCGCGTCAGTTTTGGTGTTCGACCTCGGCGGTCACAAAAAAATGTGGAAAGTAATTCCGGACTCTTTGTCGGATTCA
>NW_008773380.1:0-343 GCF_000715545.1 Opisthorchis viverrini
GATATTCGAGATATCGCAGTCTAATTTCAGTAGACTTATAAGTAGTTTCATTTATGAGAAGCGTCTTACGGATAAATTGAACGAATGCTTGAAAGGAAAGACGAGGAAGTAAATATGCAAGAATTTGATCCTTGATGTTCGCAAGAAAAACCCGCATAACAAACTGGAAAGCGTTATCAGCAGAGTTTGGAGTAATGAAGTGAACTTTTTATCAATGTTATTCGGTCAGGAATATTACTCCCCGACATGGGAGGTGGCTGTAAAAACTTTTGGTAATCCACGGCCGAATTCGCCCTTCTTCGGACTTAGCAATTGGATACAAATGCGTATTTTTATGAATTGC
>NW_008773381.1:0-343 GCF_000715545.1 Opisthorchis viverrini
TTCGGAAAGTTTCAGCTTCCACATGCGTAAACCTTCAGGGAACATCTAAGGCACTGTGTGTTGGAATATCTATGAAATATTCGCGATGACTGGCTGTAGCAACAGGTGAGTTCCTCTGGTAAATCTTGTCTAAACATCATTGTGTATACATCCAGAGACTTTGAGAGAAACGAACCCCAAATCTCAACCAGTAACATGACTAATAACCCGAAATTTAACCTACAGACACTGCGATCTCATCTTGAGCAGTCAAACTTCCACTTGCATGTTTTAATCACACTGGGTAATAATAGTCGACCCTGTTTGTTTACCTTTTTTTAGTTTTGATTGTTTTAGTGCAGGT
>NW_008773382.1:0-343 GCF_000715545.1 Opisthorchis viverrini
CCCCTTTGCCACAAAAACCCTATAATCGTCTGAGAACTATCATAGGTAAACCATCTGAGCCGTTCGTGCAGCGTCCGGATTTTTATGCTCAATCTCTCTTTACTTTCTGTATGAAAACTTGAGAATATTCGAGAAACCTTCTCCTCAAGAATTCGTGCGCAGAATTGTCTGTTGCCAATCAACAGTGAAATCCAGACTGGTCTCCTGTCAATCACTTCATTACGTATCCACTTGACGAATCTCAAACCGGACAAAGAGCATTTAATGAACTACAAGAAAGCAGGAAAAATTCAAGTGAGAATGATTGTTTGAAACTGTACATCATTAACAAAAAACGTAGATG
>NW_008773383.1:0-343 GCF_000715545.1 Opisthorchis viverrini
CTTTATGGAGTTGAGTGGAGGATACCTGCAGAAGGTTAATGACAACGTGTGCTACGCTGAAACATTCGACTATGAACACGTGCTCAATGCCACTGATTGTCACTCATGTATCCATACAAGGGGTGACCATACACAATTGATCGGCCATATCATTCTGTGATCACGAAAGTGGTGTATGGGGCGGACTACAATACGGATGAGGCATTGGCACGCACTAAAATACCAATCTCGTATAAAAACGGTTTAAACGACTTGTTTTCAGTGGAAGATCTTTCGTATTTCATCCAGGAATTCGAGTTTGCCCGACAGCCGTTCGTTTAGCCTCCGTCTTCACCTCTCTTCG
>NW_008773384.1:0-343 GCF_000715545.1 Opisthorchis viverrini
ATAAGATGGCTGGTGACGTAATAGAATGATGTTAATCGCCATTCGTTTCGGCGGATGTGATGAACTACTTGGCCTTGATGAGGGCTTAAATTCACATATGCAAATGAAGGATACTAATAGAAATCCAGATAACTAGATCTCAGCGTTTTTTGTAAGGAATTATCTCCACTGCAAGCAAGAACGAAAGCTTCGGACTAAACATATAACGTTTAAATTTTGACCCTGTCTAATTGAGTCCGAGATGAGCAGATATAATCGGCTTCCCTTAAAATATTTAGATAAGTACAGAGAAGCTTCTGAAGAATTGCATGCTGTGACGGCAATTCCGGTGAAGCAGAGTTTA
>NW_008773385.1:0-343 GCF_000715545.1 Opisthorchis viverrini
TGACTTGATCGCAGGGATGTTGTGATGTCGAGCCATGCCGCTGGCTTTGACAAGAAGAATGAACAACTGTCATTTGCTACAATGGCAAAATGTGATGAATGATCGGCTAATTAAATCCATCAGTGGACAGATCACGTCCTCATTTCATACAACATTGGAATGTACGATCGCAAACCGAACGATCTGTGGATATTTCTTTGCACTAGAACGAACAAGCCTTGCTTTGACTTGCCTATTGATTTAAAAGCACTGTTGAAAACATTCCGTGCATTAATTTCGTGACTTTCTTAATTGGTTTTTCTTTCATTGCCGACAGCATCTTGTACACATGCACTCCTACGGG
>NW_008773386.1:0-343 GCF_000715545.1 Opisthorchis viverrini
TCCCTCATCCCTATCCCGAGTAAGTATTGTTGACGTGCCCTGGAGAGACGGTTGGCGTGCAGTAATCCCTCTTGTAGGCATGTATCTTACGTACCTTTCAGTGGAAGAAGCAGCACTTTCAAGTACATTATTTTGCCACTTTTCTCGACAGTTCAACATTTGTTGGTTGCCCCGATGAGCGCCGCCCGCGCAACCCACTCCACCGGCGTCGCTTTGGACGCGGACGTGCCAATGACAGTTCGAAAAACTTCTCCTTGTTTGATTTGTTGGATGTCAATCGTGGACTTGATCCGGGACCCGAGAACATGGATATTCATGGAGATGGCGAAGAGTGCTCTGAAAG
>NW_008773387.1:0-343 GCF_000715545.1 Opisthorchis viverrini
CGCACAATAGAGCAGTCAACGTCTTCAAGATAAAGTAAAATTGAGGCATCCTCAGACAGTCGTACAGGCACATGCTCCGCCACCATCCGCACACTTTTTACCACATCGATATATCCAATGAAGTTGTTGAGTGACACTGGCAAATCACCGAACGGTCGTCCTTTGATTCATCCAATCACACCACACTGATATCAATTTGGCCTTTTTGAGAAAGGTGCCACTAATTTTGGCTAGCTCCCCATTTTGAAAAACTTCATCAACGAAATCATTGAGCGTTCTAAGAACTGCTCAGTCACTCACACGCTGCCGCTTGCTTCGCTTAGTGACAATGAAGGCACTCCTT
>NW_008773388.1:0-342 GCF_000715545.1 Opisthorchis viverrini
AAACCACAATGACCGTGGCTGGTGGAATGGTGATAACACACTCCAGACTAACAAGCTGAAAAGTAGAAATCGATCGAGGTCAATAACTTGGTGTTATGGACTAACCAGAACAATTTCGCTTGGATAAGGTTGGAGGGAGATTATACCTGCCCCATATTCGTTAACATTCTGTCTGATATTTGACAGCTAAATTCGGAAAAAAGTCGTCGTATCAAATAACCCACAGACAAATTTACCGTTAGGTGTATAGTGGAACACAAAGTTCATCCATCGATCTGCTTATTTAAATGACTTCCCGCTGTTCGACTGAAAACAGCAGCAAAGTGTGCCGTTTCTCATCCC
>NW_008773389.1:0-342 GCF_000715545.1 Opisthorchis viverrini
GTTCACAGGGTGAGCTGACACTCCTTTGCCCACTTCCCGGAATTCCCGCTGAAACGGCTGTCTGTGTGACTCACAGGTTTCTCGTTTGGATCACCATCAAACCTGAAAGAGTAAGTGACCCGATACGGTCCTCGAAACAGGAGCGTTGTCTATCAAAGCGTTTCCAAAACGAGGGGTGTATATAAAGTCCCCCCTTCCATTTTTCTCACTAGATGGTGATTATAGTAAGACTGGTACACGAAGCCTAAGACTACTGAGAGGGAGGAACATTCCCGTTGACCGAACATATTGTTTCTTCTCATTTTAAGGACACACTCTAGGGAGTCTTGGAAAATTCAGAAA
>NW_008773390.1:0-342 GCF_000715545.1 Opisthorchis viverrini
CGTCATTTATTGTCACCGGTAAGCTTATCACTGTCCGGTCCAGTAAGGAGCAAGTTGCTTTTCAACAGAAGATACTGATGGGTGGCCGGGAACGCTAGCAATGAACCGGAAAGATCCGAAGCTGTTTGCGAATTCCTCGTCGTCGTGATCACATCTGATAGGGTATCTTACTAAATCACGAGATTTCCCCTGAATTTCTGGACTAACCGTCGCTTCAACACAGAAAAATCAGTCAGACGTATGGTTTTGCATGGTTCTATGAATATCTTCCAGCGTTCGCCAACAAAAGTGTTCCTGCAGTGGGCGATTGCTTAACTTGTACGCATCTATTTCTCATGACCC
>NW_008773391.1:0-342 GCF_000715545.1 Opisthorchis viverrini
CTAAAAATTGAGATGGAGTAGCTCAATGTTACACTTGACAGTGATTACACGACAAACTACATGTACTCGATCGTTTCCATTTTGATCATCAGAGTGTGACGGTCAATGAGGACCTCGTATTCAAGTTTGTGCAGCTAAATTAGGAAAGTTTTCGACGGGACTATCCATGAGACATCATTATAGTCAAAATCGTGGTAAGAGATGCGCTTCTCATATTGACACGCTGGTATAATTTACATTTCTTACATGTAACTCCATCTGAGAATATATCGCCTAAATTCATATTTGAAGTCGCAGATATGGGCACTTGCCGATTGCTCCAATAAGGCTGCTCGGTAAACA
>NW_008773392.1:0-342 GCF_000715545.1 Opisthorchis viverrini
AGAGCCGAAACTCGAAGTTACAACCGACACAGATTTCCCGGAAGTGGTTTATAAGCTGGTTTACCCAAGAAAAAGCATTACTTTCGGCGAGCATGAGCGACGGAAAGCCTAAGTGTAGGTTGCAAAGGCTAACTCTGCAATTACCAAACTAATGCACCATTGGCGACTGCATGGCATTGATCTTCCGGTTACAAAACGTATTTACACCGGTACTTTGCGTTGTATCATTTTATGGCTGAGAAATTTGGTCGATTTGTGATGTTCAAAGACTCCCTCCTCGATACTCGTTGTTTACTTATCGTTGTTTGTGACTGGCGGTTTGGTGTGCATTAAAGAAACCTA
>NW_008773393.1:0-342 GCF_000715545.1 Opisthorchis viverrini
TTCAAGAAGCGCAAAGCGGATTTACGAGAAAACACACAACTCGCATGCTCCCACCTGTAGTATCACTGTTACGTGACTTTTCAAACATGTAAACGACTGTATGTTTCGCGGAGAGGAGTGGATGGGAGCTGAGTCTTCTGGCTGTGAGCCGCTTCTTTGGATATAATATGGATAAAGATAACTGGGATTCCGTATCTAGCGACTGCTTTGAGGGGGAAGAAGGGAGGTGTGTCATACTGAGATGATTTAGAGCATGATGAGGAATAATTGATTTGAGGGAACACGGCTGAGAGAGCACTAGGGGAGCAGGAAAACTCTAGATCGTATTGCGAGGGTCAATCT
>NW_008773394.1:0-342 GCF_000715545.1 Opisthorchis viverrini
TTTTTTTCACAATACGAGCATCAGTGTTGAACAATGATGTTATATTCTCGATGATGATGATCACTGATGTTCCTGCAGGTAGCAGGAGTTAGCTGTCGGCAACGAGTATGCTACGAATTTGTGCATAATGTGGTACTGGTAACCAATCCGAGGTGCGTCGGCAGGCGCCCCCTGTTGGCTGCAATTCTTAAGATGGAGTTGAGTTCAGTCGAGATCCGTCAGACCTGCCTCAGTGGACAGGAAAGAAGCATTTTCACCCTGATGGGTGTTGTGGACGACTGGGAGTGTCAGAGTATGATTCAAAGCGATATCCATAGTGCAGATAATGGAGCCAATTTTTTT
>NW_008773395.1:0-342 GCF_000715545.1 Opisthorchis viverrini
TGGCCACTTTTCTGCTTCTGCCACTCTGAATTGGGCGCGAAAAACAGCATTTTCCTCAGCAAACAATAGTTGAGCATACACAACACATGCCCCAACCAATGCATATTCTGCTGCCGGGCACATTCTTTAACAGAAGCACTAGTTGCACTACCAAAAACTCGCCTTCTAATTGATGCACGAGTCCCTTGAAATATACCATTTCAGTGTACTATGTGTCTGAAATCAGTAACCACGACGTAAGTCATGCAGGTTCCGTGCACTTACCACTTCTGTCATAATGCAGTTGGAACTTCGAGGGTGTGTGAAACGCTTTACAACTTCCGGTGCCTCTCCCTCGATTGT
>NW_008773396.1:0-342 GCF_000715545.1 Opisthorchis viverrini
TGTAACCATCAAATACCTACCCACTTTAGCAACCTAAGCAACGAGGAGCTACCTTCTGGGTTTCATCCAACCCATCGTTCATATCGAAGTATCGCAACCTATCTTCACTTCTGAGAACATCTCGACTATTTTTGAATAAATGGGCTAGTAAGGTAGCCAAGCCTGTTGCGATCCAACTGACCCATGTGACGGTGATTTAGCTTGAGACTGCAAAGACATATTCCTCTGTGGAAATCCCCGGTGCACAACCAAAAGTCGCCATGTTACTGTCGCCTTAGGGATTTGCGGACTCCAACCCACATGAGCTATGGCTTTCAGACAACTGTTGGAAAACACCTGAAA
>NW_008773397.1:0-342 GCF_000715545.1 Opisthorchis viverrini
TCTTGTCAAAGACTGTGCGACAAAGATAATGCAAACCCATTAAAACCATTTTGTCATAATGTCTCTTTCTGGCGTACAATATCTGTGTGCCGTTTGGCAGACCACTAATGGAGTTTGCTGGGTTCTGCCCTCAACATCAGTATATGCCAACAAGATACGTTGCCCCATGATAAAACGAACCCGTTAAACTGGAATGATATAATTAAAAATTTCTCCCAGGCTGCCCACAGTGAGAATGACCACTATGTTTTCAGTGAATTTTTCAGCCAATCAGATTTTGCCGGTCTAATGCCGCACACAATGAAGTCAACGGATATTTTACAAGCAGTTTGTTGAAATGCT
>NW_008773398.1:0-342 GCF_000715545.1 Opisthorchis viverrini
GGTTATATTCTGATGGATTTCGATGTCAGGCCTCTTCGTACAAATGTACCAAAGCAGAAATCTTTAGAAGTAGAGTTTTGTTTCCCAATGGCAGACACGGCACAGTCAAAAGGAACACAGATGACGGTATAATCAGTGTGTCATTCATTATTTTACCCCAAGGAACCATACATAACAATATATTCTGGCAGATATCTTTATGAGTGATTTCGAATAAAATACTTTGACTGGAATTTCAAATCCATCAACGATATTCTAACTTTAAACAGACCATAACTTGTTGCGAATAGGCTAAACTAATTTGATTCTTCTCAGAAACTTACTAAAGGGTTACAGAACGTC
>NW_008773399.1:0-342 GCF_000715545.1 Opisthorchis viverrini
GCCAAAGAATGGAACTCCAAATCGGAGGTACCTGAAATTTCGCCTGAAAAACCCTCATCTTGGTTTCAGATAAAATAAACTCTTAGCGGAGAGACCTGATGAACTGTTACGTTCACACAGGCTTGACAAAATGTGAGGCACAGCACACCTAAACGCTCGAACAAGAACATGCACTCGAAAAAGCCGTTCTATATAGTAGTGATGGTTTGCCGCCTGGCTACCCATCCCCACATAAATGGCGCGGTAATCGACAGGTCTTAGATGACGTTCACTTATCTGAGGAAAGTGCGGTGTCCCGCCGCAACTTGAAGAAATATAACGCCAGCGACTTGAACCAGCTGG
>NW_008773400.1:0-342 GCF_000715545.1 Opisthorchis viverrini
GTAAGTTGCGTTGATGATCAGTCAAACTAAATGAATTCTAGTTTAACTGCCCACTGCTAGTCGTCCACATAGATCGTGGCACAACTGGAATTTAGTTTGAGGCCCTTCAATGTGCAAGTTTCTTGGTGCTTGCGCAGTCTGAAAAATGCGCTCCGCCCAATCCATTTGAGTGTTACATCGAAACCAAGGTGGTTGTGTGGACTCGCAGCATTTTGCTTTAATCTAGTAAACTAATTCGGTACAGTCCACAAGTCCAAAGCAAGAGAAAATCCAGAAACACAACACCTACCTGTCCCTATAACAAACATGTCTCATTTCACTGTCCGCTATCAGTCCGTTGGC
>NW_008773401.1:0-342 GCF_000715545.1 Opisthorchis viverrini
TGGGGCAGAGCATAAATAAGTCAACATGTTAACGGCATACAAATACGCACTGGCAATTGATTGGATGGCTGTTTATCTGCGGTTCATAAGCGACTGTCCATTCCCCCGTTTTCTCTGAGAGTTTTCGTGTGGTTGTCAACATTATTGGAACACATAATGTTGTCATCTGCGCGTTCCGTACGATTTCCCGCATTGGAAGCATCTGCCATTGTGTTCTGGAGTGTAGAACCCTGATATTAGTCCACGTATTCCAAACAATTACGTTTCGCCTAGTAGCATTACCACGAATATCTCAAATCAGAGTTACTTTCTCCCTTGTGTGCCGAATGGTGTTTGCTGGAA
>NW_008773402.1:0-342 GCF_000715545.1 Opisthorchis viverrini
AACATGTATTGCGATTAAATAGTCTGTCGAGTGCTTCAGTATATAATATATCGCTTGTGATTAACCAAAAAGTAAAGGAGAATCCGTTTCCTTTTGGGAGGGATGCTTACTCGGATATGAGAACTGTTTCCTTTCTCACTGGGCCAGTGGAAGAGGAACGTGGTTAGATTTAACAGCTAGTGTTTGCTCACGTGCAGTCAGTAAGTTTTGAAATGGAAGAAACGATTCGGCAAAAATTCGGCTCTAATGGTAGAACAAACAAAACGTACTGAAATTTATTGTGGGACCACGGTCATTTACTCAGCCTTTAGGTTGCAGGAATCGATTATGATCAACCTCGAC
>NW_008773403.1:0-342 GCF_000715545.1 Opisthorchis viverrini
GTGTTGTTCTGTTTGGAATGCGGAGAGATAGAATTAATGTTATCTCATAAACACACTGGTAGGAAGAAAAATTTGTTCTCCAAAACGGTAAGTCAGTTGTTCCTTGATAAACAATGGCAAATGACTGAATGTGTACAATCGGGGATAAAAAGCTTTGCGGATGACAAATTTAATATCAAAAAGGAGCGTCAAATCCACGGGGTCATAATGTTCCCGGGGCATTTACTTATGGATACCGATATGCAGGCGATATATCCATTGTTAAACCTGACTCCTTTGTAATTCCAATGACATAACATAGTCAAAATGATTGCGCCTCACGTTTGGCATGTCCTTACAAAC
>NW_008773404.1:0-342 GCF_000715545.1 Opisthorchis viverrini
AATGGCTACACGAAACTTGGAAAATTGCTTTAGTAAAGACATTAGACGCCTATTATGGATGGATTTATAAGCAGCATGCGCTACGACATCCACTGTATACGTCTCAACACCGTGCAATTCTTCTGTAATAGTATTCATAACTTGCTCATATACAACCGGCGAAAAATGCTGACCAAGGGAAGACAATTGTATCGCGAAAACTGGAAAGGTGAGTTGATCACTGCAGGCTTCGTCCAATGGTATTTGGAGATAGGCATCTTTTAGATTGATTTTCGCAAACACACTGGGACGTGATAAACGATATATTATATCATCGGGCTCCTCGCTAATGCACGTGCGTTG
>NW_008773405.1:0-342 GCF_000715545.1 Opisthorchis viverrini
ACAAAGATAACGAATTCAACAAGTTGGCTCACCAAAATTTGGCTTCACACAGTATTTTTGAAAGTTCTCCTCACGTTCAATACAATGACATCTTCAATGAGAATATGCGAATAATCCCCATCCCATAATAATAATAGTGTTTATTCCCAACTGGTTGATGGAAGGCCGTCAGAGAACCTCATAATGTTCCTGCAAGAATACAATGGGACTGGCTGTGTTTGTAGGTACATCGGATTGAGTTAAAAGTGGACAGTATCACAAAAAGTGAGAATTTCCTAATTGGAATTTAGAATTTGAAAGTCGTGGGCAAAAACAAAATGCGAGAGGTTAAAACAAAAGGTA
>NW_008773406.1:0-342 GCF_000715545.1 Opisthorchis viverrini
CTCGACATAAAGTCTACTATTCAAGTAGAAAGTGAGGTTGGTGGAACTTTTTGGACTGAGCTCCAAGAAGGGTTAAATCAGTAGTGGACCGTGACCTTGTGAGTACTGCGTTATGTTGAGAAAAATTACTGCGGTGCCTCAAATATCGTGCGGAGTGAACTACGTGGCGGCCTGTGTGCTGTGAATCCAGCCGGAGAACATCACAAACAAGAGTGCATCGTTAACAACAAACTAATTTTCAACTGCGTGTACTGAATCCAGTTCACCACGGTCGGAAAACCCATAAATTTTCATATTCCCAGCTATCTTATCTTGAGTCACGATTTTTTAAATGGATGTCAG
>NW_008773407.1:0-342 GCF_000715545.1 Opisthorchis viverrini
AAACATTTGCGATCAAATTGCCCAGCTCGTCGATGAATCCGACGAACAAGAAGAACACCTATTTCAAAGTGGCTGGTTGGCCGAATATTCATCTGTCCACTTTAGCTAAACGACAGTTGAGCCTTTTCTCGTTATCACGAGGATACCTGCACAGCGCTATTGGCTGGGGTTGTAGAACATCCGTCCTGACTCCCTGGGGTTGTTTCCTAGGGCTAAATCTTTGATTGCCAATCTATGAAGTCAACACAAACCAACAAATGGGAGCTCCTGATGCAAACATTGCTCACCAAAGTGCACGGAAAATTATCAGCACATAATATGCACCACCTGAGTGTTTTCTCA
>NW_008773408.1:0-342 GCF_000715545.1 Opisthorchis viverrini
GTATCTCAGCCCTCGTGTTTCCTTCGGGCAGCGCGGCACTAGACACCTAAAGGGTATTACAGCTGTATGATTTTTTAACTTTTCTCGCTTATGTGTCTCTTAACGGCAACTAACCTCACTTTTCTGCGCAGTGCCGGGTCGTCCGAATTCTATGGCATCACGACCCATATTCAAAAGTAAGAGAATCTCTCGCCACCCCTATAAATATGTTTATACATTGGGATCCCTGATCAAATCATTTTCACCGCAGTGGCAGTTGGCTACATGTCCCGAGTCATGGTATCCTCCGGGGCTAAACGTTGATGTGTTGTTTCTACGCCACTGTTTGTGTGTGTGTGTGTG
>NW_008773409.1:0-342 GCF_000715545.1 Opisthorchis viverrini
GGTTAAGTGAGCTACTTACAAGTAGGCAAGAATAAAGACGAAAAGACGCCGGCACTCGCTAGTTGGGAAAAAAACGAATTTAGTCAGCTGACCAAGGAAAATCCTTGCTACTGACCAGCGGAAGTTTTCCGTAGTAGTCTGGCTGTTAGAAAACTGATTTACCACTGGATGATGTGTACCAGTACATAGTGTCAAAATTTCCAGTCTTCATTCGTCATTCTTGACCCAGCGGAGGTAACAACGAAAGCGGGCTTGACCATAGGTCAGTGTCAGGATGGCAGCGATGCGTCAGTGTTAACACTTCTGTTACTGCTGCTGATGATGAGGATGATGATGATGATG
>NW_008773410.1:0-342 GCF_000715545.1 Opisthorchis viverrini
GCCGTTAATCCAAGCCAGTCTTTGAGGTCAAGTTTGCAGGAAAATGTGCAGCCTATTTTTAAGTCAGATCAGACTGCATATCTTACACGAGGATCTATGTGGAACGCACGCAGGTTTTCAGTGTCTGTCAATAATTCAATAATCTACTACCAAGTATCAATATCGCGTCAATATTGTCGATGCAGTGGCAATGAGTTTACGAAGGGTTTGTTATGAAATTTTATAATTCTCTTGTCCGGTTCGGGGTCAAACACGTGATAATCCCCATACGGCGCTTTGAGCACAGTTTGTGAACTACCAACCTCTCATAGCTAGCAAGTAATCAGAGTTGCTGACTGTATC
>NW_008773411.1:0-342 GCF_000715545.1 Opisthorchis viverrini
ACATTTTTGTGCAGACGAAAAACAGACGTTTTCTGATCATGGCAACTCGGTTTTCTCACGTAACTTGCTCCCAGTTTGACCGAACAGGAATCTAGCTAGCCACATTTACGTAAAGACGCTGTCTAACCCCAAGAATTACCGTTCGCCTCAGCAGACAAGAACCAAAACGACTGACCTACCAATCGTCCCATCTAGAGGAATCACCTTGTATAGGGGCCACTCCGCCGGAGGTCCAGATATGCAAACATAGAGTGGCTGTTCAAAACAGTCTCCTATAAATTTGATTACTTTGGAGATTTCGAGTGAATTATCCCAACGGATGTATTGCCCTTCAAGCGTCGT
>NW_008773412.1:0-342 GCF_000715545.1 Opisthorchis viverrini
GTCTACTGAAGTCTGAAACTTGAGGTTGGGGTGGAGAAGGAATAGAATGGGAGCGTATCGAGAAGCATCTTGCCTCCTAGGCTCTTTCTACGTGCTCACACCAGGAAGAGGTATGGGTTGAAATGACACTTACATTGCACATCTGTGTGTCTAGACAGGTTTATTATTGGTCATAACCCTTCGGAAGTTTAGCATGAAATGTTGTTTATCCGACGCGACAGATAGTCCGGATGGTCTGCACACCGCACATTTCAATGGTAGTAGGGCCCCAATGGGCACACCGATGACAATACTACGAGTGGTTTCGAAAGAAAGCAAAGTTAGCAGAACAGAGTACGTCGG
>NW_008773413.1:0-342 GCF_000715545.1 Opisthorchis viverrini
GGTGTCCAATAGTGAAAAGCCTAATGCGGATGACAACAAGTCAAATGAACCTACCAGGGGCAGGTTTTCGTTGGCTGACCTAGCAACTAAGGATTAGCTGAGATCGCTGATGTAGTATGAGGGCAGGCTTCTGCTCGGCGTGTACGCAGTACATTCAGGTAGCTAGGCAAGATACTATCTTTATTGGTACGAGTTGTGTCTCATGTTTGCCACTTAAATTAACATGGTTCTCCTCGTCCAAACTTTGATGTAACGGTAATTCTTGCTGTAAGTTGAAGGAACACGGCCTAGACATGTTGATGGATGCCGGTTCCCTCACGATAAGTGAATAAGTACTTCTCA
>NW_008773414.1:0-342 GCF_000715545.1 Opisthorchis viverrini
ATATTGTATCTTTCCACCGCTGAATAACCGATGAGGTACCGATGACTCATATATTACTAAATTAGTTTATAGTAGTAGCAGTATTTGATGGAAGAGTGATTACTTCGGTAACCGACTCTAAACGTTTAATTGAGGAGAAAGTGAATTTACATTTTTTTGAATTCCTGAAACGTGCAATCGTCGCATAAGAAGCCCATTTCGACTTTGAAAACTCACCGTCTGGGAAGCGTTCATCGCAGATTGCTAATTATGCAACGGACACATAAAATGAGAAATATGCGAGATAAAACAGTTCTACGAAGTTCTAGGCCTCCAAATAAAGTTTTACATTTTACGGGTGTA
>NW_008773415.1:0-342 GCF_000715545.1 Opisthorchis viverrini
GGGCTACAGCGCGCTTATGGTGAAACTTTTCTGGCTCATTGTCGAGGCTAAATAAACTACACGTTGTCTTTGAAATCGGATCCGGAAGGCCAGCATTTATTGATGGAATTATCAGGTAAGCTCGCATCAAAGATACCCATAACCTACGCGATTCTACGAGATCCTGTTTTGTGGGTAAACTTATTTCAGGCGGACATGCTCAAGGCCGCTGTCACCGATTTTTGGGAATCATTAGCATGGTACATAATGCTGAAGGAAGGTCTGAACTGATGACATTAATCCGGCTGTTATGATTATATGGTTCCAACACAAGCGGCCAGTAGCTACATTCCATGGATTTCG
>NW_008773416.1:0-342 GCF_000715545.1 Opisthorchis viverrini
TTTTTTTTTGAAGTGGGAGATGTCACAGAAGAATTTACTCGGGGCTAAAAACCATTCGGTGACGCCTAGTGAACATATTGTAGACCATTTTCTGGATAGCTTCATCAAGCTGGTAGCCTTTATGACGACTCTGTACTTGATGATAGTTTTGGGAGAATCGAATGTCGCAAACCCCGAATCTGAGAAGTAGTCACTGGTAACCCACGTGGCCAAGTGATATGAATGTCTCAAGTGACCGGCTGGTGACGCCATATCTTGTCTAAGTGTAATTTAATCACACTTATGGTCATCCTCTCGTGGCCGAATGGATAACTGGTCAACCTACTAGCCAGAAGGTCACGA
>NW_008773417.1:0-342 GCF_000715545.1 Opisthorchis viverrini
CCCTCTAATTGAAACCGTTGCATATATCCGTGATCTTATGAACCGATCCGGCTTCATTCTATCCGACTCTGCCGTCGACAGCCTTTATTCTAGACGATTACCAAAAAGATTTTATTCACTGGAATTACATGTAGACAGAATCGATGTGGCGATAGACTCTACACTTGCACAGGCTTTAACTGACATATTTATGAATGATTCTAAAGGACAACTAGCCTCAGAAATGTCGGAGCTGTCCTTTTATAAAACCCTATTTCAATAACATTTTGACGTACCATATTCACACACTGCTAATACCTAATTCATTTTGAAAGGGTTAAGCAAAGACGGCTCTCAATTTTT
>NW_008773418.1:0-342 GCF_000715545.1 Opisthorchis viverrini
TGAACTACCAGTAAGTCTCCGGTCTCGTTTTTTTAGTTTCTTGTTTCTCACAATTTACAGCTTTTTCACTTGAGAGTCGGGACTTCCTGGCTTTGCCTCCCGCCAACTTTAAACCGTAACGGTCTGATCTTCATTCAGATCGGGTTGCTCCACACAAGCTAGGAAATTCTTGTTAAGCGTTTTTCACCGTTTCCAATACCCACTGCGTTTAGATCGCGCCAGTTTTAGCTTGATATGTCTTTGTCGAGTGATGTCTATTTATTATGTGACTGCGTCACTTTCACGCGTTCCCGGGCAACCGCGACTGAGGTCAGCCTTGTCTCTATTCCAACTGTATCGTTA
>NW_008773419.1:0-342 GCF_000715545.1 Opisthorchis viverrini
AACGCAATACGGATTTTTCCCAAAACGTTTTTGCCTGACGAATATGCTCATGTTTATAGAGAGTTTAACCCAATCTTAGGACAAAGGACTCATATCGAATGACATTTTTTGACTTCTCAAAAGCATTCAGTCAAGCTCCGCGCGTCCCGTTGCTTCACAAGTTCCGGTCTCACGGGATTCAGGGGAAAGCTCTACGATGGATCAGGACCTTCCCATCAGACGGAACAATCGGATTGCTAACAGGCCCGAGCTACTGTGCTTCGGTGCCGGTGTCCATTGGAGTTTCTGAAGACTATGCTTTGGGACCGCTTCTGCTTCTGACCTACATCAACGACCCTTCAT
>NW_008773420.1:0-342 GCF_000715545.1 Opisthorchis viverrini
GGTGGCCAAGTACTGATGGCCGCAAAGCCTATTTTCGTGTCGCATCTTTGAGGAATCATGCAACCACTGGTCGTTGATTCGGGATAATGGGGGAACCATTTGCAGGTGACTAGTCACGGTTAATTTAAGCAACTTCAAGATTTTTCGCACGTCCGGCAGTTCCATCATATGTGTCCAGAATGAGTGTATTGGTGACTCGTGTTTAAAGTCTCACTCTTGGCTGCACACTTGATCTGAATGCAGCTTCAATTATAAGTTGAGCCCGTAAGAAAGCCTCTAATTAGCTAGTTCACATAGGCCATGCTAACACGAGCTTCAGGCTCAATACCTAACGCGGTATGC
>NW_008773421.1:0-342 GCF_000715545.1 Opisthorchis viverrini
GGATCGAATTCCAGATGATGCCAAAATTGGTTCGCGCGCAGAACTGATCGCAGACAGTCCTATTAGGTGGGTGAATTTTGATGTTATTCTATCTTTGAGATGAGGCTGAACCCTCTTGCCCTCATCTAGAACATCGCTCATCAGACGGGACATACATGCAAGAGGTGAGTAGGTTACCGTTTGCGGCTGCACCACACTGAACCACGAAATGACAGAAAGCCTCACTAGAAATTAATGATCCTCCAGTCTAGTGTTAGTGAGTGGTGACCATCGCTTTTTTGCACACATTTATATCACCCACTTAGCGGCACAGCGCTCGATGAAGAGACAGCCTTTCGGGCC
>NW_008773422.1:0-342 GCF_000715545.1 Opisthorchis viverrini
CACTTGTGCATGCTTTCACCCATCAGAAAACACATGCGTGCAGCATGCCAGGGCCAAACTTGCACAGGCAAAGCAGTTGAAAAATGTAGCGACTTCCCTAAGTCGAGTAGTCTCCCAAGCTAATCCCGTACGCATGACACCATGGAGCTGGAGATTTCGTTACCGTCGTCTGCGAAGCACAGGCGTGGGATGGATTTCTTGATTTGGCTGGTAACTACTCACACTCTCGATCACCAAGTGAGTGTTCACAGGCGCTAAATATACGGCCTTGAAAAATTTATTACACTATACAAAGTAGTCCCATGGGGCCTTCGCCATAATGCTTGAAGATTCAGTTATGTC
>NW_008773423.1:0-342 GCF_000715545.1 Opisthorchis viverrini
CTCCGCAGGGATTTGAAGAAATGCGCCTTAAGTGTATGTAAGAGGTCTGGCGGAAACGACAGGTTCCAGCACTGTGAAGCGCTGTTTCGAGGTTTATCGATGCCATCGAAATATCGAGCGAAATAATTAAAAACTACTCACGATATTCCAGTAGCTGAACGACTTAATCAATCTTAATATTCGTTCTTGGAAATCATGATCATTCTCGATTTTTATCCCAATTTTCATATCACCTCCAACGTGTTGCAATGACGTGAGTTGCTGCAGCAATGTGGTCATGGCTCAGTTGCTCGATAATGAAATACCACTCACCAAGTATTGTATCTTTTGTCGGAGTTGACG
>NW_008773424.1:0-342 GCF_000715545.1 Opisthorchis viverrini
GATTCTCAATAAGGATGAAACAGCTATACGGTGATCCTCACTTTTTCAGCGTTGATTAACTTCCCTTTTGGGATGAAAGTTTGACTGAAAATTTCCAAATCTCATCACATCATCAACAATGAACCAAAGAAGTCGAAAATTGAATAGGAAATACTCAGTACCGTGACAACGAAGTGTCAAACTATTTATTAGCTGCATTCATGAAGTATTTACGGGGAACGATTATGTTCACAGAATTAGTAAGTAAATCAATGTTAACACAAGCACTGAATTATCTTGTTTTGCCATTCGTCAGTCTTGGAAGATACGAAGCAATACCGAAGGCAATCAGTTTTGTGGTTC
>NW_008773425.1:0-342 GCF_000715545.1 Opisthorchis viverrini
CAACTAGGTATTTCCTGCTGCTGGTAGATATATGGCAAGGGGTGCTCTGAGTTCGGAATTGCCATCGAAACAGGCATAACAGTCCATGAAACTAGCCATTTTTCGTCTATCTTATGGTTTCACTGTTCACAGCCCGATTAACTAAAAGTACTTATTTGAAATGTCAATGAGCCAGAAATGGTTGTTCTTTATTTTATTCATTGGGGATGGTTCACCAAATAGCTCTAAGACTGAGAGACCTGAAACTGGAAGTCCAACTACACGCAGCATGCATGAAAGCACATGAATGAGGTTGGGTGGGGACCATCGGTCTAACACCTACTAGAGGAGCTACGAAGGAAG
>NW_008773426.1:0-342 GCF_000715545.1 Opisthorchis viverrini
AAACGTCAGAACATTGAAATGTAATGGCAGTTGTATTAGTCTATTTTCATACAGCTCATATCTCAGTTGACAGTGTGCGCAGCATCTACCCAATCACCAAACTCAAGCGCAGTTTCCAGACACCGCTCACTACACAGGAGAGCCTCACTTGTGATTATGAATGTTGACCAGCCGAAACTCACTGGCATCAAGCCATTGGGTGATCCTCGAACACTAGTTGAGATACACACAATATGTATATTCACCCTCAACCAACAGCATTTAAAATAATGTGTACTCATTAATTTCTCTTCGACCAACATCAACGCTTTTACTCGGGTGGAGAAATGTTCTGCCAGGACT
>NW_008773427.1:0-342 GCF_000715545.1 Opisthorchis viverrini
TGCAAAAGAAGGATTTTCAAGCAAAGTTATACAGTAGAATTTTAACTGAAGTAAGGCGAAATGTGCGCGGTTCTGCGTTTTTCATAAATGAGCATTTGTAGATCCTGTTCCCGTGATTCCTCCTAACTTGAACATGACGAGTTGCTTTTGGTTGGCGCCTACGCATTACACATTTCAAATAGTATCCAGGGGAAAAATCAGTTGAAGTCAGATCTTCTTGTTCTGAAAGAATCTAGAATGTTTACCCTGATTTAGTGAACTGGGTGTATAACCTTCCGTACTTGTCTTGCGTATTGAGGAAGATTACCATCGCTTTATACAACATGTCTTCTTCCTAGAGGT
>NW_008773428.1:0-342 GCF_000715545.1 Opisthorchis viverrini
TCCTCGTTCTCTATTTCTGGCTCAATCGTTCGAGTGCACAACACGTGGGATGTTCTCAAGAGTGGTGCTGTTCAACAACTTATCTCAAGGCAACGATATAATCGATACATCACTGGCTAGAGCGAAGTCTAGCTTTATTCTCCCGATAATCGATCGACCTTCGCCAAACAATGCCAGGGAGCGCCTTTGTTGCCACAGCTACCCGGAAAATAGCACGGTGATTTTCGCACTACATTCTTGTGCCTTTTTTGAAAACTAGCATGACAGTCGAGGATCTTCGTTCCAGTGGTATTCCGTTTTCACTCCAAATCTTCTGCGCCGCTCACTATTTGCACAATGGGA
>NW_008773429.1:0-342 GCF_000715545.1 Opisthorchis viverrini
GCCTAACAAACAGCATACGGTCAGTACAGCCGGAGAAGTCTCTCGGTGTTTTTCGTGCTCATCGTGTTCAATCCGTTCGATTAGTCCACATTCAGATTCGTCAAGCCTTTCCAAATGAGATTCAAGCCTCAGTAACCAAAATGACATCTGACCTCTCCGCTCGCCGTAACGGGGCATTCAAGGCCTCATAAAAGTTTGTCTTTGATGGTGTTGGAGCTACAGTCATTTGGGATGTAAGCAAACACGACACACAGACGATGATTAACTTCTCACTTCTGAGACTCCTTCACGAACGTTGTCGGGCAAACCGCACAGGGGCGACTATCAGCGGGTATCCAGTCA
>NW_008773430.1:0-342 GCF_000715545.1 Opisthorchis viverrini
TGTCGGAGGGTGGATGCACAGATTGTCTGACCGGTGGAAGGTCATCTGTCAACTGCGTGGTGTACACGCCCAAAAAATAACACTTACGTTTCGGTCCTTAAAATGTTGGTTTGCGGTACAAACGAAGGTAGGCTCTGCTCAATATCACAAGTATCCTCGTCATAGGTGATTCTTCAAACCTCTGTCTGCTGAATCAACCGACAGAGACTAGTGACGTTTTAAAAATATTTCAGATGAACCTGCCTAGAAATGGTTGTCCGGGGCACTCACCAGCTGTTCTTGTCCAGTCGCTGTTGGGTCACCATGCACGGATAACGACTGAGCCAGCGATGACATATCGAC
>NW_008773431.1:0-342 GCF_000715545.1 Opisthorchis viverrini
GGAGAGAGTGTTGAGTACGGAGAGGGAGTCAAATAATTAGGAAACTCGCAGAGTAGTTTCGATAGCCTGAGTATGAGTTTCCGCCTCAACCAAACTTGTACAGATTTTGAAAACTACGCTCATTTGCCTAAGAATTTTGTTTTGCTAGGAGATTTTGCGGAATCCAACGGAAATCAATGTGTGTGATGGTTTGTTCCAATTGAATGTGCTGTATGAGGCCGTTGAATATTTCAGTTAGCGCGATATATGAGGCATCACAATACCTTGTTGTTTAGTCAAATTTGCTGAAAACTCTCGGGCAGCCAACGACAGGTTTCAGCCCGCTATTATGTTCACAGCATA
>NW_008773432.1:0-342 GCF_000715545.1 Opisthorchis viverrini
TTTTTTCAGTTTTCTAAAAGAGAGTATGGACTCATTTGGCGCAGGATTTTGGGGCTACTCGAGCTGTCATGCAGATTCACAATAAATGATTTTGTCTCATGCGTCATGTAAATAATAGACCCAGGAACGCACACCTGTTTCTCAATGTCTTTTGACCATTTATGCTGCATAAAGGGCGAACTAACCGGTATGTATAGCAAAGGTGCCCACGTTGTTTTGTGGGTGTTTACGATAAATAAGCGCTGTCACCTGCTTCCGCAGTGAAGGCTTTTCATTCCAGCTTGGACTCAGCACAACCTTAGCATCACGTGAGGTTTTCACCCATAAACCTTAGATGTGTTC
>NW_008773433.1:0-342 GCF_000715545.1 Opisthorchis viverrini
GCTGGTGGCACGATTGGTTTTCAGTAGTCGATTTTAACTAAAACTGGTTACCTCTGCAATTATAATTTCAATGACGTAAGTGATAATAATTTTGCTTCTCACTTTTTGGAGCATGCAGATAGACATTAGCTGGTAGTCATAATTTGAGCCTGGCAGAGAATTGCACGCCGGTGTAGAAGACAAAATCGGTGGACCTGCTTATCACCTAGCCATTGTGAAATGTGAATAACAGTGAATAGAAAGGGCAGGCAAGAAAAACAAATTCTTCTGAGGTGAAACCGCTACCCTGAACCAAACCTGAAAATTTCTGCTGAATATAACCGTCCATTGATTATTATGTTG
>NW_008773434.1:0-342 GCF_000715545.1 Opisthorchis viverrini
TTTGGCTCCATTAACTGGCAGTAATGTCAGAGATTGCTAAAGAAATGCGGATTGAGAGTGAGGCTCCGTCCGGGTTATCAATGATGGGACTCCTTTGGCTGGTCGGTTATTTGTCATCCCTGATTCTTGTTTCTCCGTGCCGTAGTCACAGTCCCGGCTTAATCTAGTATGTGTCTGAATTTTACTCACCTAATTTCGCTTCTTGGTTAGTTGTTGTCCCTAGTGTGAAGTTGGTGTGGAGAAATACTGCAGAAGCCTTTCAAGCAAAATTCTCAAGGCTAATTTTTCGTCTTTAAACATTCTCGGTTCCATTATGTGGTACTATTAGCTGGAACCGGCCAC
>NW_008773435.1:0-342 GCF_000715545.1 Opisthorchis viverrini
CTCTCAGTGGTCTGTGGTTACTACTAGCAGTGAAATCACACCTAACTTATCAGCAGCCTCTAAGTTTGCAGCCTTACGGAACCCTGAGCTCTTCATCGTTCCTTCAAATTGGCTTCTTGCTTCGCCATCCGTGAAAACTTTAAACGCCCCAATTGCCCAAGTAGAACGCTTTCCTGATGTTGAAACGAATGACGCAACACGTCTCCCAACCAGAGCAATGGCGACACCAGTTGTTACCAGCACTCGTTCGCGTCACAGATCCGCCGCCCCGCAGTTCCTCTGCATTCCATCTCCACTAAAATACGCCATCGGACTCAAATATTTATTTTCAAAGCTGCGATA
>NW_008773436.1:0-342 GCF_000715545.1 Opisthorchis viverrini
ATGATGATGACAGTAAGTATAGATACGTTTTGGTCACATTTTCAGTCTCTGTTAAACACAGTCCTACAGGAGAATTTAGATATACTTTGCTCCCGTTAAAACATAAGAGCCCTACACCATGTTGAGCGGAAATAATGTTCATCGATCGATAGTGACTAAAGTAGATAGTCCTTTTCAGGAACGGAACTCTATTTCTCCGGATAACATCTTTCCGGTTGTTTGAAATGAAATCAAAAATGCTCCAAAGAGAGGTATAAATCAGGCAAAATGATGTCAGATTTTGTAAGATTGGCCAAGAACCAATAGAACTGGTGTGCCTGGAGCCATATAGAGTTGAAAAAA
>NW_008773437.1:0-342 GCF_000715545.1 Opisthorchis viverrini
AATCACTGAGCTATTTTAGTGCCCCGTATTTCACCACACCTGATGAAACGATGATAGATGTGGGATTTAAGTAGTGCACAGGCCGCAATGATGGCCACTTGGATGCTGGCCACTTTTCGGATCTGGTAGATCACACAGACGACTTAAACTGATGCTGGTCCGCCTCATGAGTATGTGGCGATCCAAGCACAGAATCGTTTTCCCGTATCGCCGACGTGTGTTATTTGGATCAAAAGTAGAAAGAATTGTGTAGGAAACAGATCGCATTTTATAATCAACGGATTTTATGTCTGCATCCATCTGCATTGTAGTTGGTAGCAAAATCATTTGGGGATACATTCC
>NW_008773438.1:0-342 GCF_000715545.1 Opisthorchis viverrini
CATTTCGCATCTCAGAAGTTTTTAAACACCGTCACCTGTTTCCAACCATGCACCTGTGCGCGCATGTTTATACGTGGAGCTCCTCAAAATTTGCCTACATATAGCAGTGTCCAACAAGGTCTTTAAGTTCCTCCATGTATCTAATTCCGTTATTACTGAGGCAGTGAGATGAATGTTGGAGTCTTTAAGCGCCCAGGGCAAGAACATTATCAAGAACATTATTGACCTGGAGTAGACAGTCTTCTCTGTTTTCATTTTTGAAGGACGTTAGAAGGAGCTAACATTAATTGAAAAACGGACCAAATCCGTCCAGTCCGCCTACACGTGCCTCGCGATCACAAA
>NW_008773439.1:0-342 GCF_000715545.1 Opisthorchis viverrini
AATCTCGTGTTTTTCGGATTGTCATTTTTCCCTGCCGCATTATAATGTCTGTTGTGTTTTTCTACACAGTTGGACGTAAGTCTTCGAGCAACAATAGATGGCACATTACGGTGGGTCTGTACTGACCCTTGATGTTGTTTTCAAAATGAATTCCTAAATTGGAAACGCGTTTGGGCCTATGTCATTGTACACAGGATTTGTGCGTATGATATACAGCCTATGACATAGGACTGTGCCAGACGTCTTTCGCAGCGCACCAAATGAAGGATTGGTATGGACCGTATACCAACTTCACCACTCTCTGTCCTTTGAATCTAGTAAGTTTTAATAAACCTGGTAGGT
>NW_008773440.1:0-342 GCF_000715545.1 Opisthorchis viverrini
AGATCCCTTCTGAGACATCGTTTCTCCTCTAACAAGATTCTCCTCACGAATACTCGCCCAATTATCGAATCACTCATCGTGACAGGCAGACAAACTTAGGACAAACCGAGATACTTGAGGCTTTTATCTTCTTTTTCAAGATGTCACAGAGATCGCGAGTTAACTACGTTGGTGGAAATCATTTGCCGAAGGAAGATATAAATCAAAAGTATGAACAGTCTGCTGATGATTAACAAAAAGCGGGCGGTTTGAAAACTGAACCAAGCCAACTTGTTCGTGACATTCCACACTCAAATGTATGACTTTCCAAAACGTGAGTGCGACTTAGAAATGAAAGTACAT
>NW_008773441.1:0-342 GCF_000715545.1 Opisthorchis viverrini
GTGTAATCTCTTCCGTGGGTTTTCTACACCATTCGGTTTCGATCACACTTCGGCAACCGCGTATCGCCCTCTTTCCAACGGTCTGGTTTAAACGTTTCCCTCGCTACCTCAAAGCTGCGCTGGCTGCCCAAATGAATCCATCGTCATGGTGCTCTTCTTTGCCTTTCATTTCGCTTGCTATTCGTTCCACTATTAAGGAAGATGTTCATTGTTCACCAAGCACACTAGCACACGGTACAACTGGACGTTTTCCTGATGCACTGGTTCCCCTTTTTAGCGCACAGCCCAAATCATCCGTCACGTTCGTCACCTAATTTGAAAAGCATATGCCTGAACACCGTG
>NW_008773442.1:0-342 GCF_000715545.1 Opisthorchis viverrini
TCAGTGTTCGACACCGATGCTTCGCTGCTTCTGTCGGATGACAGTTCCAAGGAAAGCCACTGATGGGGTTTAAGGTCAAATGCTCGCCAATGTCGACAAATCAAACATCGACTGGTCACCTAGTTCAATTCGCAATTATGGCCATAAACCGTGCACGGCGGTTCGATCGTCAGATCGGGCAAGCTGGACAAGGATTACTGGAAGACATGAGAATAACAAGGCGTAGGAAAATTTTGATCAGAAAAAGTGAGTGAATACACCACCATTGATTGTACAGTAACGCCGTGACGTCGACTAAATTCAACCACTGATGTGATGGGTCTTTGATACCCTGACCCCGTA
>NW_008773443.1:0-342 GCF_000715545.1 Opisthorchis viverrini
AAATTGAGCAGAACCCAGGTGTCACATTACAGAATACTACGTCGAAATGCCAACGCATGGTGAATTTGAAGCACGACACTTTCATGGTAAAAGAAAGTGATCCCAGCGATGCTGTTCATGCAATTCACAAGCATGATGTCCGTCAGGGTGACAAGAAGCCACCACTATGCAACAAAAGTAACGGTCCGATCATTGCAGGTCCTGCTGGGGCGATAAAATTGATGTTTCAGTCACCATGGTCCTTCACAAAACAGACAATTAGATGAGCTTAACACTTGAAGTGTGAAAACCGTTTACTCGTAGGCAAATGCGAACACAATTCAAGCAAGAACAGCAAAAAAA
>NW_008773444.1:0-342 GCF_000715545.1 Opisthorchis viverrini
GCGGCATAGATTCAATGTGTGAGTAGGGGTTGTGTTCTTAATTCAACTTGAATCTTTTCTATTCCAGATGTTTCCGAACTTTCAGTTGGTATGTTTATTTTACTTTTCTCGACGTCAGTTATTCCGTGTTTTTCTCCTCCTATTGTGCCTCTATTTTTGGAACACTTTTTTGTTCATCTTTCGCAAATTTCATGTTTTTTATGGAAGGTTTTTGGTATTTCCATCTGCGGCTTCTTCCTCTTTGCATATCTATCAACAATGGCTTCTATCTTTTCTGATTTTGCATGTTTTTTCTGCCTGGAATTAGCGTTTAATCTTGGCTTCTTAAATGTCTTGTTATTT
>NW_008773445.1:0-342 GCF_000715545.1 Opisthorchis viverrini
GGAAAAAGGCGTATCCCTTACACTTATTCCCAAACCAACGCTGACAGCCTTTGACGGCTTTCGTAAACAGTTGAGCCAAGTAATGGATAAGCTTCAGAGGCTGGGACGCAGGAGGGCCACGGCCATCTCTGAGCGATCGATTGTTCAGGTGTAAATCATGCTGCGTCAAAGCTCATAGTCTACAACTGACGGCCTATCGTTGGTCGTCGAGGATATTCAACTCGAGGATACCTCAACCCTGATGGCGGTCTTGCGTTTTCGTGTGCTCTATGACAGGATGACTACTGCCAGTGACCGCTGTTGTGCAAAGAAGCGCGTATCATATCACGCCGACTGTTGTGA
>NW_008773446.1:0-342 GCF_000715545.1 Opisthorchis viverrini
CTTGACTCCGTGGACCATGAAACTCATGGTGAAAAAGATGCCGACAATAAGGTGTTCCTAGCAGACTCTATAGGCTTATGTTTAGCTCAGATACAGGTCTACATCAAAGTCACTAGAACCCCTGGAGTTTGGCAGTAGCCCCAGTGCCATTCAATATCACCAGAAACTGGATCATGTCTGATATAAATAGCCTGATGACAGTGATTCGCCAACATCCTACAGAAACAACAACGAGGCCACATCATATTCTGACTGGCATTTTCGACTCTGCGGACAAGTCAAAGCATTACTTAGTTTGATCGAAACTGACGTCAACGAGCTGGATATCCATCACATATACGG
>NW_008773447.1:0-342 GCF_000715545.1 Opisthorchis viverrini
TTGTAGTACTCTGAATGCAGTCGATGGGGGATTAACGAGGGAGGACTTCTAGGCTGGGTTGCCCAGTTTGCTGTTGAAGCAAGCAAGGCAAAAGTGACGCCGGCCAGTAGGCATCCAGACACCTCCATACCAACAAAATATTGACATTTTTCTATCTATTGGCTTAAAACTGGCTGGATTCTGCATGTTCATAATATGAGGCTTCTTGTAAGGAAATTGGACGTATGAAAAGCGTGACATCTACATCAGTCAACGTGAAGAGTGTACAGAAATGGGACGACTAGAAGGGGCTTACTACAGTAATACTTTTGTACGTTTTCAAATAAAGTGGACTGGATTTCA
>NW_008773448.1:0-342 GCF_000715545.1 Opisthorchis viverrini
TCCTGAAGGAAACGTCCCCCACACTGGCAAAGCATTTCTACTCGGTGTTTCGTAAGTCGCTTGACGAATACAGTGGGAGGCATTGACCATCACGTTAATCTGCCAAGCAGATGACGGATTATCGCTGAGAAACCTTGACGCTACCCGTTACACTAGCTTACCACGCAAGATAATGGATAACATTCCAGAGCGGGCCATTTCAAATCAACTCATTGCCGACATCCTGATATCCACAGCGCAACACGGATTCCCCAAAAATCTTTCTCACCTGAAGAACATGCTGGCATTTATGGAGGTTTGGCTGTATCTGGGGACGAGGGACACGTTGGACGCCATAATTTT
>NW_008773449.1:0-342 GCF_000715545.1 Opisthorchis viverrini
GAGCTGTCGAAGAGTTTTCAGCAATCTTACGAGTAATGTATTACATCTACAAATGAAATATGCTGTTATAGAGGCGTACGCTCCTGATGTCCTCACGATTGGTGACGAAACGCTCGCCAGTAAATCACGAACCTCGGTGAATAAATTGACAGCTACGTGAGCGAAAGCCGAGTAGTGAACTGGAGATGCTATTATCTCAACATCCAATGCCAGCTTACTCTAACGACTTTGTAGCTGATGCGTTATTCCATGGCTTTGGACGGTTGGCTGCTGTTGACACTATCGAAGTATTCATAGATTGGGTTTGTTGACTAGTGACTGATCAGATGGCCGTTGATCCGT
>NW_008773450.1:0-342 GCF_000715545.1 Opisthorchis viverrini
AATAAAGACGGTCGACGGCTGAGGTCCTGAAGTTCCAACATTAGAATGAAGGATCGATTGACGATTGGGTAAAACAATGTGAATTTTCAAGTATAAAAAATGCTATAGCTGTTTTTTTCTATGCTTAGGTACAATCAGGCTTTCTGGTGCAACCTGAATGTGTACAAAATATCGTTTCTATGGTACTACCCTTTTAATCTCTATAATTGAGTTTCACCACAATACCATACTGTATATTTCCGGGCAGCCGCACAATTTATAGACTAATCGTATTATTCTGAGGAGAGGCATTCACGAGAAGCGCCTTGCCAGACGATGTCGGACCAACGGTTTCAGTGATCT
>NW_008773451.1:0-342 GCF_000715545.1 Opisthorchis viverrini
TCTGTGGCTACTCTGAGCAGTAGCATTAGCATACGCACTGACCTACACAAGACAGATGGTAGATAGTTCCCAGGGAAGTTCTATTCAGACTCAGAACCAGAGTAGGGTAGAAGTAGTAGCACTTCCTGCGTTCTGGAGACCATTCAGGATTCCTATTCCCTCTTCAGATATTGGCCTATACACGCCTCACGCCAAATATTCTTACATAGACTGGATTTCATTTCATCGCCCTATAAAACTACTTATGACACGCCTACGAATGCAGCGTTTCCACTTTTCTCGAATGATCCCTAAACATTATTTCAGCTCTGTTATTTTCGCATTCTTTGTGTTTGTGATCAA
>NW_008773452.1:0-342 GCF_000715545.1 Opisthorchis viverrini
CAGCAGCTTGAGGATTTACAAACGGCGAGCGAGGGAGATGGAAGTAGCCGAGGCGACGGGGGTTAATAGTAAACTCTTGCGCCTAGCTAAATCGGTCGGCTCTGGGACTCCGTGTGCCCTTGACGCGATCTGTGAAACTATGTATCATCAATATATTCACCGACGGGTTTGCAGCTGGGCAGAAGACTTCAAGGCCCAGTTCAACTGACAGTAGACTTCTGACCCAAATGCTCAATGATGGGGATGATAACAGATGACATCTAATTCATACGGAACACTTGAGTATCACACAGGAATTAAAACATTTTGGCACGGTGGAAAATCCTCGCTTACGATTGATCT
>NW_008773453.1:0-342 GCF_000715545.1 Opisthorchis viverrini
TGGAATATCGACTAAAATATGCATCCGATACGGACTTGTCCCAGACTTCGGTTCGATCAAAGCGCACCTACTAAAAAAGGGAACTGATGCACTAATATGAATGTGAAATTCTATGCCTAATACTTGTTTTAACTAAGCAAATAACCTCAAAAAGCAAAACAAAAGAAGTGTTTAATGGTATTTTTGTAGTCTTCATTTCCAAGTCTTTTCAGCTGATCCGTTCATGTTTTAAAATATCACTGAGGCTTTGCTTTTAAACAACAAACCTTTTGGATCAATGATCAGAACAGGTAGTGGAACCGCTGTTTTCTGAGGAGCGAAACCTCCAAATTTCCGTAAAAT
>NW_008773454.1:0-342 GCF_000715545.1 Opisthorchis viverrini
CCTACACAATTGTTCATCGTAGTGTAAAATGAATCCCCATGCCGGTTTCTCGTCAAGAATTCCATCTTGCAACTTCGATTAGGAAAATCAGATTGTTTATTGATTCAACCACTGCCAGTCAAGTGATATGCGCCTAATGTTAACACCAAAAGATACTTCGCTCCCCTTTTTCCGCACTGCGACGTGGCTGGAAGCGGTAAGAATGACGCCGACTTCCTGCTCTTATTTTCGCCCCGAAAGCTAGTCCATTACTCCGGATTGCTCGTTGTGTCTTAGGGATAAAGTTATCGATCCACCGCCTCAGCGAGCAGTCGTTCTTGCATATTTGCACTCTGTTCATCT
>NW_008773455.1:0-342 GCF_000715545.1 Opisthorchis viverrini
TTTATCCGTTTCCATCACCTGCCTGCATTAAAATACATTCTGACGATTCACTGAAACACCAGGAGGCTAAAAAGTTCCAGGAACTTGTCTGCAATGCCACTGTCAAGTTTGAAACGCAGAAGCGCTCATATGAAGCCACGAGGCTTTCAAATGGGGTGTTGCGTTGGATCTTCAGGTGACATTTGGGGGCTTGGGGTTCACAACACTCTCACCATTGAAAGGTTACTGCTTCCTGTTTAGAAACACACTACAGACAATGGCGCACTTGTTTACGGGCTACCAGTCCAGGTTAACTGGTCCCAATATCAGCTGCGCCCATTCGACTATTGTCAATGATTCTGC
>NW_008773456.1:0-342 GCF_000715545.1 Opisthorchis viverrini
TTCAGGCAGGATAGGGTTATTAAATTGAAATGAACGGGCGATGGCACACGTTCTGCACAACCGTTACAAGTTCCACGCGTGTAGCGGCATTAGGTAAAAATGACGGTCACACCAAAAACGTATCTCACGATACTGTAAAACTGTACAGTGTCTCGGAACCCCACCTATATTGTGATTTTTTATCTGGCACACTAGTGATAAGTTTTGAAACCAACCCTCAGAAAATGAATTGATGGCATCATCTGTCCAAAGTTAGCCAATCGTCTTTCATGAAACATACTCATTAACGATCCTGGTTAGTTTACTTTCGACCTTTTTATCCGAAACCTTATCCATTAGTTA
>NW_008773457.1:0-342 GCF_000715545.1 Opisthorchis viverrini
CGCTGAGTCTCCTACGAATGACATGGATGTGTGATAGGAACGCCCAATCAAGGGTGACTTTTCTCCTTGAGCTGCGTAAGCCTCGAGTCTGCGGAGTACTTGGACGTTTCGGACTCAATCGAGTGCTTTCGAGAAGTCCGAAAGTGTAGCGTCCACACAGTCCCATTCCTAATTGGGTTAAGATGTTCGTCACGCAGTATGGTTTGGAAGAAATTCTCGCTTAAGTTGAGATTTGTTGTAAGTTGGGTGATTTAGAATGGCGTAATTCAGAATGCGTTCCGTCGCCTTGCGTCACACGCTAGTAAGGCTAATTGGCCTGTAGCTGCCAGGCGATTGTCGGTC
>NW_008773458.1:0-342 GCF_000715545.1 Opisthorchis viverrini
ACTCGGCCACGACTGATTGAAGATCGATAAGCCTAGCGGGAATAGAATATGACATCACCAAACTTCTGTCACACCGTCTACGCCAAATCATGCAGTGTTGATTGAATTTCGCGGCGCCAACTTCCCACTGACAACAAGTCAGTGGGGAAGTGGAAAAATATCTCTGATGTTAGCGCCATCCTTTCAAGATCGACAGTAGATTTCGTTGAATGTTGCATTCATTTAAAATGTCAAAGGAATACCGGGAAAATTGGAATTCTGGGAATTCAGTTGTCAGGTCCCCCAGCTCCCCCCAATACCGGTTCCACCTCCCGAGGTTCAGGTGATTCTAACATTGACTGA
>NW_008773459.1:0-342 GCF_000715545.1 Opisthorchis viverrini
CTGGTTTGCTTTTCAGTACCGATGTTTTGTGTTTTGACCTTATAAACGTTCTTATTAGGAAGTCGGTATCGATTTTCTAACTTTCTCATTGTCCTCATTAATGTGGTATTTGGGTATATTTATCTGTTTATCTTGTTCCTACTCAAAAGATCTGAACTTAGTAGCAATATATTGGTTTGTTGCATAGATTTCGTGTTGAAAATCAGTTAGACAATTCCATTAGCTTAGCTTTGCCCTGACATTGTGAATGCCCTACAACAACTGGGCTGGCTGTATTGGCGATCTTCACGTGTAACGGTGATACTACTGGTGGGGGTGCATGCGAGTAGTATGTTTTCTCGT
>NW_008773460.1:0-342 GCF_000715545.1 Opisthorchis viverrini
CATTGGCAGAGTTTTCATTTTCATCATTGCGATTATCGTTTAATTTTATTTTTCATTGTCTATAGTTCACAGCTCTATTTGTAATGTAATTTGTTCATATAAAGTGCACCGGTCAAAACCAGCAATTCATAAATGGGTTGGTATGCACAGGGTTTCAATTTTATATTGAAATAAAAAGTCGAATCCTGAAAACCAAATCAATTGTATATTCAAAGATTCACCGCACACAATTTTAGAGAGATTGACCACGCGAAAAGGAGTTGTTGGTTTACAAGCTGCTATGATTTTCGTTCGCTTCAATATGTCGTTCGTCATTTGATTCTATTGCACGCGCAAAACAAA
>NW_008773461.1:0-342 GCF_000715545.1 Opisthorchis viverrini
AGATCTTCCTTCGTCAAGAATGTTTGAGTACGTCTGAAAAGTCCAGACAAAACCTTCTAAATAAAACAATCTTTTACAGATTCTACAAGGGTATTTTTCGTCAGCCATGACTTGCGGTGAGGGATCCCTAGCGAGAAACCCAACTCAAGACAAACCAGATGAAGATGATGTCTCTTCTGTCAGCATAAAAGCAAAATAAACAAGTTATTAGAAAGTGAATGAAACACTTGCATTCCACCGTGCGTAACTATCCCTAGTTAGGTACAAAGTCTTCGTCATCAGTGAGAAAGTTCGATCGATGACAGCTTGGTGCAAGTGAACCATGGACCGTCACTGGGAACT
>NW_008773462.1:0-342 GCF_000715545.1 Opisthorchis viverrini
AACCATAGCTTGACGCCTTGTCCATATTTTGTCAGTTAGATGCATGCATCACCTAAAACTAACTCAGTTTTTGTCAACTTTTATTACTTTGTGAGAATGAACCTATTGGATTTCGGTGTACCTCTCTCGGAAGGGAGGCATGTGGAAGATAGAACAAGGAGTACTAGTTCTTAACCATGATTTACCTCCAACGTACATAGGAAATATAAATGTTCCAACACAATATTTCATCGATTAGAAATGGGCATCTTTGATGCCACCCAGCAAATTGATTGATTGAGTACCGGCGGCTTTTAACTCCACCGTTTTCACTTTGAAATGTTCATATTTATTAATAAGACT
>NW_008773463.1:0-341 GCF_000715545.1 Opisthorchis viverrini
GTGAAAGAGCTAGTTTCCGCGTACGAATAATAAGGGTAGTTATGGAAACTAGTTTCGTATTCTGGAAACAAAGTTCCAGGTGTTCAAATTTACCGCAAACGTGAATGCACCAAGCTGCAGCTGAGGAAAACGCATGGCTAACAAAGCGGTCAGCTCTAATACTGGAACCTCTGGACAGGATATTCAAATGGTTTGGGCTAGGGTTGAGGAGGTTAAAAAGAAAGTGTGCAAGAAAGGCATTAGCTGGAGCATAGGTTCATTTAGCCGAGTTTCTGTATAAAACAACTGATGCGACCAGGCTGATTACACCGGATGTGACATGATACTAGTTTTGGTTCTGA
>NW_008773464.1:0-341 GCF_000715545.1 Opisthorchis viverrini
TTTTTTTATTTATTCTGCAAAGAGATCAAACAATTTACGCCTCTTGTTTCTAAATACCCGCCCACGTTTGCTCGCCGGTGTCTTAGAATAGTTGATTGAGGGTGGGGAAATCGACAGCCTAAGTATTATGCACGCACGTGTGGCTCGTGAGCACTAATAAGCTCACTACCTGACAAATTTATACACTGGCGTTCCTGCCAGTTTTGATAAATTCCAAGTCTAAAAATAACATTTTGTGTATTTTTAGATGCTTTTAGATGCTTTGCCATTGGTAATCGGAAAATAAGTCGAACATCATCTTCACAAAATTTGCATTTGCCTGGAGAGGAAGGTATTAGGGA
>NW_008773465.1:0-341 GCF_000715545.1 Opisthorchis viverrini
TGTGTTCATCAGGGAGTAGCTGAAGCCAAAGGCACCGTCTGACATTGATCAAGGCATCCAGGAATAGAAAACGCACGGTTTTCGTCTTTCTGTTTCGAGACGAAAAACGTGCGCAACGGTAACCAGTGTACAGCGGGTTTCGCCTTCATCTAACTGGTCCATATCTTGTACTACCAAATACTTCTAATATTTTAGATGTGCAGTCAAAGGGTCTGTGCTTTAAGCTTCAATTACTGTGCACAGGAGTTGTTTTGGTCACTCTCCATCGATCAGACATACGCGCGCTGGTTACACTGACGCGACAGAGCTGTAACAGACTGGCTCAGAATATCCGCTCACCA
>NW_008773466.1:0-341 GCF_000715545.1 Opisthorchis viverrini
GCAATATGCTCTTAGTTGCAAAACCTTTGCGGGTGGAATAAGACTTTTCGCAACAAATGTTGCATTTCGTTGCCCGTGTTCGTGAACTAAGGTCCATTCCATTTCCATTATTTCCTCTTTTTGCAGGCCACCAAATTTCATCGTTCACTGAAGCAAGCACACCTCTGGCAGAAAAATCTGGCGGAACACTTTCCCAGCATTGGTGAGACCCCGAAGCGCTTAGGTGAGGCTCAGAAGCTCGGACTGGTACTGTGAACCTAAATGTCTGCCTGCCTTAGTCCATCAGGAGCACGTCGTGGCCTTCGAACATCTAATTCCATTGTGCGAATACTGAGCGACCT
>NW_008773467.1:0-341 GCF_000715545.1 Opisthorchis viverrini
TTTCCTTCCCCAACCCCTTCCCATCACACAGGCAGACGTTGCTGGGTCATTTGACCATCAGTTATCTGACCGATGAGCTTCATGCACCCCGCTGCCTTGTAACAATAAACAAAATAGCATCCTTCCGAATCCACTAGTCATACGGATGAATCGAATTGACCTTCGGTCATCCTGGCGTTTTCCGGCCATTTCCGAAATGAGTAGAGCAGTCTGCGGTGAGCGCAAAGCTGAAGCAGTCGTTCGTCATCTTCTGTGCGCACAGAGTCTAATCCATGTCGACCGCCCAATTCAGTCTCAGATGCTCTAAGTCTTCCCACCTTCAAATCTCCGGCAACCACAAC
>NW_008773468.1:0-341 GCF_000715545.1 Opisthorchis viverrini
GTGTTGTTCTGTTTGGAATGCGGAGAGATTGAACAAATCTTATCTCATAAACGCACTTGCAGGAGGCAAATTTGGTCTCCAAAACGGTAAGTCAGGTGACCTTCAATAAACAATAGCAAATGACTGAATGTGTACAATCGGGATGAAAAGCTTTGCGATTGACCAATTTAGTATCGAAAAAGAGCGTCAAATCCAGGAGGTCACAATGTTCTCGGGGCATTCGCTTACGGCTAGCGAATACGCAGACGATATATCCATTCTTGAATCTGACGCCTCTGTGATTCAAATGACATAACATAATCAAAATAATTCCGCCTCACGTTTGGCATGTCCTTACAAAC
>NW_008773469.1:0-341 GCF_000715545.1 Opisthorchis viverrini
GGTGAACGTGCCACTTCTGGTTGACGTTTCCGGACAAAATGCTGAGGGAACTGGTCCCCGCGGTGAGCGCGTGCAGTTTATTCTGCCCACAAGTGAGTAATCAAGTTTGTCCACATTTTGGAGCGTACTATTCCGCTGGTATTAAATAAATTCATGGTAGCACGTCCTGATCGCACAACGGTTGGTCGTATTCTTCCTTGTTTAGATGAAGGCACAATCACCTGAATCGTCGAATCAGTCTGGAAGGAGAGGGATTTCACGTCGCTTTCTGGTAGTATGATGTCTCCTTTGATAAGCCTTTGTGTCCGAAAGGTGTCGATCAAACAATCGCATATTTCCCC
>NW_008773470.1:0-341 GCF_000715545.1 Opisthorchis viverrini
ACCACAGACCGATTTGTGAGTTGATATGCGAATCGAAAGAAGAAAAATCCTTACGAGAGGGGAGTGGGGACGGTTTATTTATCGACATTGTTGTAAACTATTGATCACCAATTATGAGATCTTCAAGCTGTGTAGACAGACGATTGATAGCTTTAGTTCAAAAGCACAACAGTCACAAAAATTATCTACGTTGAGCTAACTCGATCAAACTGAAAACGTCTCACGTCTTCTCAGGAATAAAATTCCCAAATCGAGTTCAGAATGGCCAAAAATGAGCATTCTCATCAAATATCTCCAATCGGTTGTTCCTTCCGGTAGAAATGAGATTGCGTGCGCGCGCA
>NW_008773471.1:0-341 GCF_000715545.1 Opisthorchis viverrini
GAGGATTTACCGCGCAAGGTTAAGATATACATTATTTTGGGACACATGAACAGTTTTAAGAACATACATGTGATGCTCAAGTGGACCACTTTATTTATTGGCTTTTCTTAGCTAAAAGACTACATTTAAACTCACAACAAATCTGGTGGTCTCCAAATCTGCAAGCTGTGACATATTTTCCATTGTAACTGTGCTACTGCACTCAAGGCTTATTGTATCACATAAGCACTGAAGATTAACTTCAGTAAATGAAACCAAGCCTCAAGCATCAGATATTACTTCTTCTGCACTGGAACCCCAAAATTGAATGTGGTATTGCACGTTTCATCCATAGAAAGTGG
>NW_008773472.1:0-341 GCF_000715545.1 Opisthorchis viverrini
TCGTAAACTCCGGTGTTACACACTCTAATCCGCTCAGTTTGACCATCATTCGCTTCTAAAGTTCGACTGTAGCCCACTACAAATCAATTTCTTGTCATCTGTTGTAAAAACGCCTGGTGACCAATTACGTGAAAGAAGGCCTGTTGCATGAATCAAATAAGATCCAGATATTATTATGGATTATTTTTATGGGGTTTTAAGGGATGTGTTGCTCATATTCACACCACTCTATCTTGAACGGTCGTCCTTCCGCTCTGGCGCAATTATTCTGGTGACTCCACACCAAAGAGGGTGAAGCACCAGCCCTGAGTTTCGCTCTGGGTAGAGCTCATCAGCAGTGC
>NW_008773473.1:0-341 GCF_000715545.1 Opisthorchis viverrini
AATATCATTCTAAGGTAGGTTAAAGGCTTGATGGGTAAGGCTTGAACGTTGGGATAAGCTGATATAGCTCGGATTCGTACCAGGCTCTTTCAGTGTAAGCTCTAAAGTACCAAGTGTCAGATGCATGGGAATACTTTGCACTCACTGTTTCTGAGTGAAAACCCCTAACAAAGTACAACGAAATGGACAACAATGAACTGAATCACCTACCGCCCCCACTCCAGACCCAGAAGTTAAACTCGAACAGCACAGGGCTCAGTAATAACGGGCATGCTCTCATTTAAAAGATGAAATTCGGGGCCAGCATGCACCGGCCAGCACACCAGAAAAGTTTGGAACCC
>NW_008773474.1:0-341 GCF_000715545.1 Opisthorchis viverrini
ACCTGACATGTTACCTGAGTGTTATATAAACTGATTTGAACTCACGATTTAAAGATTTTACAATGGAAGGAAGCAAAAGTAAGCCTCTTCCAAGAATAAACTGTTATTCCATAAGATTTTTTTCACTATCAATGCTTACTATCAGTGAAATTCTATTTTTAAACTCCTACTTTCTTAGCATCATTTTCTGGGGAGATATTTGTCATCGAATGCATGAAAACCGAGATGTGATGATGTCAGGGTGGTGAGTAAGACCTGGCATGTATCGCTTTTGGTCAAGGTCCGGTTTATATAAGCAAAGTTGTGTTAGTTTTGGTCTCTAGCGAATATACCATGAGGAG
>NW_008773475.1:0-341 GCF_000715545.1 Opisthorchis viverrini
TGAGTTGGCCTTTGAATGCTGCCAGCCCGATTCAAGTTCTTCTGTACGGCAGATGGGGAGGAAATGGTGACTAGAAGCCCAAGAGCACGGTTGCATCCCTTCTGGCGTATCCATTCTGCGTGTAGCGATTGATCGGTCCTGGTGAGGACACTGCTAAAATCAATTGTACTAAATTCACTGGCGTGAGTTTTTTGGAGACTGGCACCTAGATTATTACTGTGTTCTACCTTAAGCACCTGTCCACTAAAGACGCAGCGGCGGTCTTTACAGCCGCGTCAGAAAGTTGTATGGCTTAATTCGCAACCAGAGGATCCGGTATGGATAGCGCGGGGTACTCGTTC
>NW_008773476.1:0-341 GCF_000715545.1 Opisthorchis viverrini
TGGATTCCAACCACTGACCTTCCGGTCAGCGAATTCGCGTCTTAGCCACTGTGCTATCTTGAGTTCAAATTTTGTAATCGGATGACGAATCGAATTCTTCAAAGGACGGGAACGAACGGGGGAGATCAAACACTGAAGCATGAAAGCGAAGTATGGAAGCCATTTCCGGCAAACTCAGCAGCGCAGGCCATTGCCGTCTCCCTCGACGGAGAGTCCGAGCTATTACTGTCAATGCACAGCTCCCCAATGAAAAGTCCACTGATAACCCGGTATTTGCCTACAAATTCAGCAGCTCCCGTCTTCAATGTGCAACCTCCCCAAATCATCAGTGGACGAAACTG
>NW_008773477.1:0-341 GCF_000715545.1 Opisthorchis viverrini
TTCTGGTCCGGATAACCTCCCATGAGCATTGTCCAAAGTCGGGGGTGAAAAGACAGTCCCAGCCAACTGGAGGGAGTCGGCTATAGTGCTTATTTTCAAAAAGTGACTCGTAGTGTGTAGTGACCACGAGCAGATCAACCTAACTCAATGGAGGCCAGTCACCCTAATAATCGAACAGCACGTCAATTGAACGCAGTTCATGTGCGGGCTACGAACGGCACTGAATATTCACACAATGAAATTTAATCTTGGGAAGATACGTGCCCCTGATGGAATAAAACAGACAGTCAATTGTGTCCAGAGTGCCAGCCAACACTTTTGAGCCCCATCTAGGCATCCCG
>NW_008773478.1:0-341 GCF_000715545.1 Opisthorchis viverrini
GTCACAAAACCAGTGCTGTCTTAAGAAGAGACAGGATTTGTTAACGACTATGAATTCAAAGCACTCCGTCATCATCGACGGCATAACACCGGTGTTTAATGCTGATTCTCCACTCCCATCCTAACAGGATTTACTTGAAAGCTTACTTATGGTGAAGATAAACTGGGATAAGAAACGAACTTCATGGTACACTTCTATATTCACCGCAATATGCCTAGACGTACACACACTCATTCAGGTACTCTGACTAGAAACAGACAACAAGAAGACCACTGATATCGTTTAACAGCATTGTCTTTTGGCGCTCCAAACCAGGA
Source organism: Opisthorchis viverrini (assembly GCF_000715545.1). Taxonomy (NCBI): domain Eukaryota; kingdom Metazoa; phylum Platyhelminthes; class Trematoda; order Opisthorchiida; family Opisthorchiidae; genus Opisthorchis; species Opisthorchis viverrini. Next base: position 318 of record NW_008773478.1, read on the forward strand.
ACGTCGGGGGATCAAGTGGTCTAC
>NW_008773479.1:0-341 GCF_000715545.1 Opisthorchis viverrini
TTTTTTCATCAAATTCGGGCGGAACAATCACTAGTGAACTAGCCCACAAAACGCCTAAAAGTTTATTTATTCACTTCGTTTTGACAGCACCCAAGGCTAAATTGGTCATGAGAGTCACTAACCGTAACTGCCATATGAAACACGTTAAGTAAAATTGCCACTCATCAGGGGCTATCACTACATACCGTTTGCAGCGAATGCTGATTGATTCTGGCGTTTTTTACGTATTAGACTCAACAAACCTCTTTATTAGTACACCAGAGCCGATCATGTTCGGTTGTAGCAGCGTGTCATAGGAGTGGAGACCAGGCGCTCAAAAAGATTTGATTGAGAGAGCACCG
>NW_008773480.1:0-341 GCF_000715545.1 Opisthorchis viverrini
TTTGGTTTGAATCGATTTGTCTCACGTTCCCAAATGTCGTGATTCAAAAGAACTTGGAAGGAGTAAAGCGAAATGAGTAGCTTTTGACGGCCAGCTTTCTTTATTCGTTATAGCTAGCAGATTTTCTTGGACGAATCTGAGATCGTTGGTCCAGCCAACCATGGGGCTTTGCAGGCTGAGGTTCTCGTGTAAACAGTGTGACCGTGTTCCCCAATCGGCGCTCGAGAATTCCGTTCTGGAAGATTTGGCGTGTTGCGTTGGGCCAAAGTGAAGGTCGGTGACTAACAAGGATTGTTTGTGAGACGTACCCTATGCTCAAGTTTGGATAGCAATGGCGTGCG
>NW_008773481.1:0-341 GCF_000715545.1 Opisthorchis viverrini
CCCCAGCAACCTGTCGCCCTCATACGAATGCACACGGCGCCAAGCGTATTTGAAATAGCTGTCCAACGTTTACGCTCGGTAAACCTCACGAACTAAGTGATTTGTCTACCAAAGACTTCTCCGTATCTTTGATGCACACACTCAGCGACAAGTCGTTTGAGTTATTGATGTTTTACACATTTGTGTTGACACCTACTCCACATACCACGTTATGAACTTTTATGCGGATGCAATTAGAAGTGAAGCATTCCTTCTAAACTGTGACGTTACATGAATTCATACGCCTAATGACCGTTTATCACGTTGTAGTAACTTGTTAATGTGATCGATCGTGTTCAGTG
>NW_008773482.1:0-341 GCF_000715545.1 Opisthorchis viverrini
TGCTGTAGGCGTTGCCTCCGACGTTCCGAAACCAACGGTGAAGCAGAGCTCTGGAAAAAAGCCTTTCACCAAGCATCAGAATTCTATGCGATTGCTTTCGACCACCAAATATGTGACACAACCAAATCACTTGAATGCCCTTTTGGAAAGACTGGAGTTCTTGGTGTTCACAGTGGCCTAGAGCTCACCATCCGCTAGCCGCGAAATCGCTGTCTCGACCACCGGTTATCGGTATCATCCATTGCTTATCGACCGTCCATCGACCGAGGAGAACTCGATGCTTCCTATCTGTGCTGATGGGTGAAATGAGGTCACAAGCTGCAACAATAACACGATTTTTT
>NW_008773483.1:0-341 GCF_000715545.1 Opisthorchis viverrini
AGCGCACCAACAACTTTGTCAAAGCCCCTAAGGCAGGTTGTCACGCAATGGTGGAAACTCCATGGCGGGAAAACTTACAACGTAACCACTACCAACCACCATATTCGCTTTCTAATTCTGTTGACCAAAACGGTGCTAAACCAAAACGCGCACTTGCGCATGTTTTGTGATTTACAGGTGAGTATACGTTCGAGTTCGCCATTATCCTCCAACAGGAATAAGGTTTTGCTATCGGCGGACGTGGCTGCCTTTGTTAACGTAAGGTTTGTTAACGTTAGTTTCTTCTATTTAAGTGACAAAGCAGTAATGTGTTCGGAAACCGTAGCACCCTTGTGTGATTC
>NW_008773484.1:0-341 GCF_000715545.1 Opisthorchis viverrini
ACATTCTGCAAATATGCTATGACATCTCTTCAACGGGTAGCAGCAAAGAAGGATGTAGAGCAGAGAAGAGCCCATGCGTTTTAAATTGTTTTCCTTCACATGAACGTCTTCAAGTCGATAACCTTTCCTGAAATTCCCCAACATTACTGCCATTTAAGTGTCTTGGACTATTACCGCGAGCAGCAAGATGAGAGCCATTTGTCGTATAAATAATTTACGGTTAGATAGAAACAGGTGCAACCTGTGCCTGGATTTGTGTAGGTTCTTGCATACTGATTATACAGTTCGGTCGAATCCGTGTTGATCAATGGCGCGTTGATCAGCGCGTAGTGGATCAATGA
>NW_008773485.1:0-341 GCF_000715545.1 Opisthorchis viverrini
CACAGACTGAAAGTCCACCAAAACGGTTAAATCCGAACGGAAGTTGTAGCCGATTAGAAGGAACGCGATCTGCAGACGGCTGAGGATATATGAAGTTTCTTCGTATTTGCAGTAAATGAAATGAGTGGGCGAGAGTGTATGGTCAAGATCAGAATGGAACAGTTGCGAATGTTCTATCAAACTGGACATAACAATACCGTGCCATTATCACCCTGACATCCTCCGTATTTAGGACAGCTCCGTAACGGATGTCACACTGTAGAGACAAGGTATAACCTTGCGATCTTAAAGAGACATGGGGTTAGTTGATTAGGCACCCTGATTCCATTGGCACTTGCCAG
>NW_008773486.1:0-341 GCF_000715545.1 Opisthorchis viverrini
AGGACCAGGCTTTGATGCATTTTCCTCCTTACTCCATTCATAATTGGGTTGGTATGTTGACGTCTTTCCAATCAAATCCATGTCCACTCCGATCTTCGTAGAAAAAGCCAGGTAAAAGCTATTTGTGCGGATGGACAGAAAGCTTTTTCATATCTTTCCCAAAGCTTTTATAACAAACTTTGAAATAAATTGTGTATACCATGTTTGCTTTTGTCTCTGTGTCCACTTCTCATAAGGTGCTCTGTATTGCGTTTTCCGGTTTGCAGGTGATCACCATTTTACGCTCTCATAACATTTATACCGTCGCTTTGAATGTTTTCGACGTAGGGAATAGTTCTCTG
>NW_008773487.1:0-341 GCF_000715545.1 Opisthorchis viverrini
CTTGTGAATAGTTTCCTTTATGAAAAGTAAAGCTTTTTTTGGCTAAGTCTACTTAACGGGATTTGTCAGGAAATCGTACCAAACTAAGACAGATAAGTGACACTGTTGGCGTTTCACCATCAGCGTGGAGGCTTTCAAGGGCTCAAGGTTGTGAAGTTCGTGTTTGAATTTCTTATACATAATGGATATGCTCAATCCATCATCTGTTTGTTTTGTTTCGAGGCCATCGGATAGCAACGTTCCCTATCTACATGCTCTCATAACAACAAAAATGAGTAATAAGCTGGTAAATAGCTTTGACCAGATAAACCAAAACCATCTCATTAGTAGCTTCAGCTCAT
>NW_008773488.1:0-341 GCF_000715545.1 Opisthorchis viverrini
CGTTAGCCAAATTTCAAAATACAAACGATTGGACTGACATTATGTCAAGTAAAAAATATCTCTGTAGAAATCGCCCAACGAAATATTTAGTCTGAATGAGAGCAGACCACCAACTATCATGAAAATATTGAAGAAGGTCAAACAATCAGTTTTCACAAAACTTTTAAATCAAGGGAGTTCTTTCCAACTGGGAACAAAAAGATCGGTTCACGAGAGCTGGAAATATGCACGGAAATATCCATCGCAGGTCCCTGTGCGAAACAACGGTTAATGGGGAAACACACTCAAAGAGTAAATTTGACAGGATTAGAGACTTAAATTTTGCGAGTGAATAAACATTT
>NW_008773489.1:0-341 GCF_000715545.1 Opisthorchis viverrini
TTTTTTAAGGGAAACAATAGGTAACGTAAAACAATGGACCGATAGACTATTAACACTGAAAAGTGACTCTGTTTTGTTTTGGTTTTAAAGTCGATAAGCGAGGCATAAGATCATTTAAGCGGACAAAGTCACAGTGTAGTTGGGTGCTGCAATAAAAAAACGGGCTAGTCACTGAGAATTTATCCAATTTACAGCCTAAACTTTTCAGGCTAGGCAATCCATAGAATAGTTTATGAAACCAGATTTTGAATCCAGTATCTTCAAACTGTTGAGCTGTTGTTACGAAAGGAGCTTAGATCTTTAGCGAAATGCATTAATTTACGAACCCAGCTGAACCTCTC
>NW_008773490.1:0-341 GCF_000715545.1 Opisthorchis viverrini
ATCTGTCGCGTATATTGACCATATCACCTTAAAATTCTGTTCAACGTGCTTGTTCGAAATAACATCGCATATGAAACCGCCAGGTTTATTCACTTAGATAAAGCAACTAGCTGGTTGAATTTCGAAACTCCCAGACTTGTAATTACTTATTGTGCAGATGCCTTTTTCTCTTTTGACTGCTGATGCGTATCATCGCCAAACAAGCGATACACAGTTTTGGACAAGTGGTCCCATTGCGAAAGCCGTTCTGGCGTGTTACAATTTACGCGCCGATCAAATATTTCTAATGAAAGAGTATTTGATTTTAATAGAAAAATTAGCGGAAATTACTAATATGCCTG
>NW_008773491.1:0-341 GCF_000715545.1 Opisthorchis viverrini
AATACAAAGCAAATCATCTGAGAGAGCATGAAACGATGCTAAAGTGGATCGAAATCTGCCGCCCAACAAAAACTGACGGTCCCATATTAGACTTCCTTATTTGCTTTCCAAACGTGCTCTCCGACCTACTTTCCCGTCTCAAGACTAACGAGCGCAAACGTTGGCCCGGTGGACGCTGCCAAAACTGAAACGAGTTTGGCCCCAGATTCCCCATCCTATTACTTGTCACCACAATGCGTTGAAACTTTTTACTTATTAGAATCATTACTGAGGTTCGGGGTACCGTCACCACCAACCATGTGCTCAGTTCTCCACACATGCATTCTGGTGTTGCACCCATC
>NW_008773492.1:0-341 GCF_000715545.1 Opisthorchis viverrini
CAAAGGTGGTCTCCAGACCGTGCGCAGAAAAAACTGACTACGGTCGAAGCAGGTTAGTTTAAACTTAGTCTGATTTATTTTCAAGTTACTTTTACGTAATACAGTACAGTCAGCTTCTTCCTATATTAGTGAGAAGTTTTACGGATACATCTGAGGGAAAATACGCTTACCTGTTACAAACAGGGATGTTTGCACCAACTGTCATTGCTTCCTATATTTCATATCACAACCTACCTTTTGTTTCGCTACAATCTCTGCTTAAAGATTAGCTGGATCAGCCGAACTTCAAAGTACTCAGTTTCAGCTCTACCACGCCTTTTACTTATATTCCCCATTTTACT
>NW_008773493.1:0-341 GCF_000715545.1 Opisthorchis viverrini
TTTGGAGAGCTTTCCATATACTCTCACACATGCGGAAGTGTAGAAATACAAGGAACATATTATGTTTATATCCACCAAATTAATCCATACTACGTCCGCCAGTTCTCTCCCCGACAATTAAAAGGATCTCACGGTTGGCGCCTCTCACCTGAAGTGCATGTCCCCTCCACAAAGACATCCCTACCCTACCCCACCTTTTGCATTAGAGAAAAAAGAAAACTAAAATGGGAGCAACTTTTGTCGGGCGCCTGTGCCCATGTCCTAGGCTTGATATGATGGGCGCATATATTTTGGAAAGCGTCCTTGTGGATCCGAAAATCCATTGATAGCAGAACAAAAAT
>NW_008773494.1:0-341 GCF_000715545.1 Opisthorchis viverrini
GACATTTCAGCACAGACTGAACTCATTTACAGTACGAACTCCCAAGTGAAAATTCCTCACAATATCATCAATCCATAAGTAGTAATAAGGGGACGAGGAGTGAGATTTCCTTCCAAGAAATGATCACTCCAGGCATGAACCAACAAGCGACCACGCGAAACAGTTTTTGTGCTTAAGCATGAGTGGCGCTATATCTTGTCTAACAGAGAGCGAAACCGACTGTCGACCGAGCGTTTAACTGTTCATAATACTGCCCGGGATGTCGCGGATTTAAAACTTTCAACTGGAATTTGATATGATGAGCAGTGTTGAAGATGGGATGGGGACCATATACCACTCGC
>NW_008773495.1:0-341 GCF_000715545.1 Opisthorchis viverrini
GTGTACACCTTTATGGCACACAATGTGGGTAGCATACGAAATTGCGTGGCAATCAAGCCTAGCTAAACAGGTGACTCTGCCGTCAATGTCACTAAATCGGGGCCACAGGATATACCTGCGGTTCCTGAGTAAGGAGATTGACTGCGGCCCGTTGCGGTCTCACCTGGACCCATTTTACAAACTCATTTAGCCGAGGTGAGGTTGAGCTCGGTCTCCAGTGAACTGACCCGACGTGGCCAGTTAGGATAAAATATGTGTCAAGGTTTGGGCGATGCGCGTGCTTCTTGGTTGATATGTTTGCGGTGTTTTTGTACTTTGTGGGTTTCGACAGCCGCAGTTGT
>NW_008773496.1:0-341 GCF_000715545.1 Opisthorchis viverrini
GGAGGTCGCAGATTCGAGATTCTCTTCTGAGGTTTAAGGAAACGCTTTAGAGTGACCTTTTAAGCGCTATGTCACCGAAAATAAGTAGCCTGATATTTTTCCTGCAAACAAAGCCCGGAACACTCACATCTTACTAATCACCGGAGGAGAGGTTTTAAACACCCCGTCCTTCTGGATGGCGAGCACTCTTGCCATCGGAAACGAGTGAGAGTGTGATCAAGCCCAAAATGAACAAAGTTTGTCGCATCTCGTTCAAGGGTGCACTGTTCTTGAACCAGGTAGTTTTTTCAGCTACATTCTGAGATTTTTCGTGCCACCAGTATATCATAAAAGAACACGTG
>NW_008773497.1:0-341 GCF_000715545.1 Opisthorchis viverrini
CATCGTCACCTCACAATGCATACAGTTGTCCAATGAGGTTACACTTAATGGAAGGCAAGCGGCAAGTTCGCTGAACAGGATTATCCCATTTGTTAAATCTCAAGCGCACAAAAGAAACAAACGTCATTGACCGATTCTTTCGGATGAAATTTGCATTAGATATTCATGATTGAAATACAGAAGAGTGCCAAAATATGATAAAGTTCGATCTCATGAGTTGTCTCCTGGAAACCGTTAGCAAAAGCCGGACCTGTGACGGCCCATGACTCTGAAGGTTCGCTCACTTATGCAAAATGATATGAGCAACATATCAGCGAAAATTGCAAATGGATAAAACTAAC
>NW_008773498.1:0-341 GCF_000715545.1 Opisthorchis viverrini
TTTGTGAGTTTCAGGCTGAAAACTCCTGTCCTTTGGCAGCATCATTCTACACCTTTTTGTTGTAAGAAACTACATGTTAGTGCCCGTGCTTATAAAAACCCTGGTAGCTAAAACAGTGACACCAAAAACCCACTTCTGTCCATTATTTGTAGCCCATTGTTTACTGGAACTACCACGTCTCCAGTTTCTTTTACGAATTTCAAAAGGGGCGGTTAAAGCATCCCAACAAGATAAGTTCGGTCTGGCAGTTTCGCGTATCTGATCAACTGTTTGCATATATTTAGTAAAGAGGTTAGAGTGGAGTGAGGGACTTTACAGCGAAACCCAACGCCGATTGGATA
>NW_008773499.1:0-341 GCF_000715545.1 Opisthorchis viverrini
GGGCATCACAGCTTCACATGGATTCGAATTTACCGGAATTGGTTCGTGGAACGTGGGTTGGATCCCATCGTAACTTTCAAAGCAACCCATGATGAAGGCCGCAGTGAGTTTGCTGAAGGCAACTACTAGCAGCGCAAACATCACGAACAATTAGGGAGAATTGAACCAGCAGCATTCCGCACAAAAGTCCGAACAACGACATCCAAATTGGACTAATTTGTGATTTAGATACACAAAGTCCCAAGCAATTAAGTGTTGTCTGCCCCTCGTGTAAAGGTTTCAGAGAGAGCATGTTCTGTAATAGCTACCCACTATTAATGGGGCCCGTTGGAACTGATAAG
>NW_008773500.1:0-341 GCF_000715545.1 Opisthorchis viverrini
GACGGAACTAGCCGCTCGTTCATCCAGTTTAACTCGAGAACTCTGAAACACGGTATGTTTACTTATAAGTCTCACAAAAGTCAGTAAGTACGGACGGAATAGAAACTGGTAAAATTTAGCGAAGTTGATTCTTTCCTGGGATCATCCCCGGGGCCTTATCTAATCAATCATTTTGCAGGCCACGATTTCGCACTGCATGTAATGTGCAAACACGCTGTTACCATGGAGTCTGAGCTAACGTTGAGTCACAGGCAATTTTGCTGGACTCAGACACCAAAAGGATAAATTGAGTACAACATCCCACGGTACTCTCTGCGCAAAGCTAAGCAAAGTTACACAAC
>NW_008773501.1:0-341 GCF_000715545.1 Opisthorchis viverrini
CATCTATTTGTGATTCACAGCGAGAGGCACCTATTCTCTATTCGCGTCAATAACCTTTGACAAGAACGACAGATTACGTTAAAGCCCATAAACTGATCACGCATACGTAGCATGTGTTGCTCCTCGAAAACATAAAGGATAGCCAATCCTAGTGGGCTTGACAATACTACAGAGACTGACGATTTCTAGGGAGAACCAGATGCATTTCGAATAAAAAATGAAAGGTTACCCTTTTAGATTTGGTTGTGGTTTTTTCCCTAACATTCATTCTGCGTGTTGGGCAGCATTATTGCCGTTTCAGGTTTGAGCATAAGACTTCCAAAAACTTGAGTGGATCTCCA
>NW_008773502.1:0-341 GCF_000715545.1 Opisthorchis viverrini
GTGATGAAGTGATATAATGAGACCAGAGGCACATTTACTGACTGAATGCTGTGAGATAGTCTGAAAGTTTCAACTAAATGGTACATGGCCTTATAGACAAAGCGAGCCAAAGTTAGTGGATGGTCAGCCTGAGTGACACTTCGATGCAAACAGAGCAATGACTGTTTTTTTATGAATGCCACTAAAAAGATGATCAAAACGGGTCTTAAAAATCAAGACCGCTTCTTTTCCAGTTCTATATGTTGCTTGCAAATAGCCAAACTCAATAAATGTCGGTAGGTTTTTCAAAACACATGGACCCATTTGGTTAGTGAGCTATGTTGGTGAGTTCACGGCCGGTT
>NW_008773503.1:0-341 GCF_000715545.1 Opisthorchis viverrini
CCATTCTTAGACAAGTAAAGCGCTATTCAGCCTTGTTCTCGCTCTCAATCAGGATCTACATTCCATTCGTAACAATTGGCTTGTTAGTCTGCTACCATCAGAGAAAGCCTGCTGGCTCAAAATAAACTCAATCTCAATGAAGCACATGAGTTGGGTAGGTCACTAGAATTGACCCACAAACGAACTCAGTCACACTCGCATAACCAGCGGATATCATTTCCTGCGGCCGAAGACCTTTACAGACGTCTGCGGTTATCTGTTCACACTCAATCTCCCTCGATTCCATACATTACCTCTGGTCAATCAACACTCACGTTATTTTTGCGGTCGTTCCAGGCATC
>NW_008773504.1:0-341 GCF_000715545.1 Opisthorchis viverrini
AAAAAACTATCGTGACTTGGCGCGGTAAGAGGCTGATTTGCACATTACGTACGTCAGTTGACATCGTAATCGCCTAATTTCCGTATTCCAGCTACCCCTTAGCCGCTCTCGCGTCATGTTTTGTGGGTGCGACTGACATCAGTTGCAACAATCTGTCTTGAATTCATACAGCTTTGGTAGCATTACGGGTTAGCCTATCTCAAGACGAGAAGATAGTTTACCATGGCTCATTCGGTGGGTGTCATTTTACCATCCTTGTATATGTCACTCCTAAGCTCATATAATCCGCTTCGACAGAAAACGAATTACACAACCCATTTACTCAATTCTTTATACTATAT
>NW_008773505.1:0-341 GCF_000715545.1 Opisthorchis viverrini
TGAAAGAGGACAGCCTTGCCTGACGCCACCCAGGCAAGAGTTTCCCGTAGATCTTTGGACGTCCATGGGAGTTGGCGTACAGCGCCTAATGGAGGGTCAGAATTTATGGTGGACACTGTTGCTTCACAGAAGCTGCCATACAGCCTTAAGGTTCACAGAACCAAAGACAGCTTTCAAGACAAGAAAGACCATCATTGTTTAGCACTGAGAACAGTGTCGCTATTCCAAAATCTGACGGAGGGTGAAAATGTAATTAATCCATCCTCTCGCAGGACAGAACTAAGCTTAGTTTCCACGGATCTATCTCTCCCTGCGAGACGGACCAAGTGGTTAGAGCGCGA
>NW_008773506.1:0-341 GCF_000715545.1 Opisthorchis viverrini
GATGCTAATACATTGTAAGTTTCCGCTAAGATTTTATGCTTTTTCATCCGTAAGGCGTCTACACTGTCTCAGAATGGACAGTGCTGGTTGGGGGCCATTCAGTTTGAGAATGACTCATAGAAATTGTTGAGAAGAGACCACCAGTTCTGCATCGGTATACTACTTACATCGAACAAACCATACTACTTATTCCACATAATTTGAAAAACCACAGATACCAAATGTTCATTGTTATTCAGATGGCGCCTCAATAAACGTCATCAACAAATCACACACTTTAACTGGGTGATCGGTTTTCTGATCGACACCTGCGGGAAATTGCATTCAAACTTTCCATTAAG
>NW_008773507.1:0-341 GCF_000715545.1 Opisthorchis viverrini
GAAAGCAATCAGCTGATTGGTCTGCCATATTCGTAGCCTCGATCAACACGTTAAACTGGGTCACACACTCAATGTGTGGGCTCAACAATCGAAAAAATACCCAGAATTTGAGAAACCGGATGGGTCGAGGAAACTGTAAGTGAACTCCGTTAAACAGTGGACGAGAATGTGAAGTCGGGTGGGAGTGGTGGGTTGGGCTGTGTCAGCATTCTGTGAAGAGTATTCGGTGGACTCGAGCTAGCAGGTTCCAGCGTACGACTGCGTTAGTAGACAGGACCACTGGGACAGACAACTAAATCGCACAGGTAGGAAGTGAGGTCAAACTGGTCCACCAGCTTTTC
>NW_008773508.1:0-341 GCF_000715545.1 Opisthorchis viverrini
GTGAAATACTTGAAGCAGACGTTCACGTGACCGAGGGTATGATGGAATTTCGATAGGTGAAGCAAACATGTAGGTCATGCGTTGCTAACTGGTGTCCATTCGTCACCGAGAGGACGCAACACAATGAGGTCGACTGCTTGTAACAGTCGAGTTGCAAACTTTGAACGGTGTAAATAAAAGCTGATGTGAACGAACGATACCAGGAGATACTCATTGAATAACGGGTTCGGACAAAGAAAAAAGGGTTGAGTAACGGTCGATAAATTAAGCATGCATATCCCCTTACGTAGTTCACAATACCTGTTGTATATCGGGCACATCAGAAAGATACAAGCGCATAT
>NW_008773509.1:0-341 GCF_000715545.1 Opisthorchis viverrini
AAAATTGGCGATATTTTGAATAATCGAACGTTAATCCGTTATCGTGGTTAAGAAACACATCGTTTAATTGGAGGACATCAACAGAGGAACTCCCACAAGTGAAATATGTATATGAATATTGTGTTGTGTGGGAGAAAAGTGCCGAATGACTGTGATAGCCACCACACTTACCCTTGAAATGGGCACGAATTACAACATGAAGCGACATGCTCATATACCACTGGCACGAAATGAATCTCTCAAGGTTCTGTTGGTGCCTGAAAGAACTTTCTAAAGTATAGAAAGTTACTGTTGGTATGCATATCAGTACGCTTATTCGGTCTCCACCGCCAGCGCCCAAC
>NW_008773510.1:0-341 GCF_000715545.1 Opisthorchis viverrini
GTGAAAATCGATCAGTTTATCGATCACTAAAGCACATTCAAAGAAACCATCGATCAGCCAAGCAAAAGGCTGAATAAGAAGCTCACCGGTGATTCCCGTAGACGTATAAGAGTGAATAGTTTGGTATAAAAACCTAAAAAAAAGTCTCGCAAAAAATGACAACAAATCTACGAACCACTTTCCCTGCTTGGAAGGCGTATTTTCTAACCGAGAACGTTTTACTGATGGCAATAAACCAAACAGAAAAACATTCTTCATCGCTGGTTTTTGAAACGCAAACATGTAGCACATTTCTTAGGTAGTATATTTCTTCATATCCAATACCTTCATCCATTCATTAT
>NW_008773511.1:0-341 GCF_000715545.1 Opisthorchis viverrini
CGGAATGGAGAACCTCACGAAGAAGGATAATTTTTCCACCCACAAGGCACTTTTCAGTGTGCAATCCCTCCGAAGACAGGTTACCTTCCAGCAGGTGCCTAAGAAGTACTCTGTTGAGTGTACCCGTCTCCATGAGTAGTATGCGCGAAATTAATACCTAGTATGATTGATGAAATTGTCGAATGCATATAGGTTCAAGAATATCATGGGCTTGGAATATCACACCGGTTACCGTGGGAACTACTGACCACAAAGTACATGAATCCAATCCAACCTTAGTTTTGAGATTGCTCCTGTCAGTGTTTCTCTCTCAGTTACATTGTCAAAATTTCAGCACTATC
>NW_008773512.1:0-341 GCF_000715545.1 Opisthorchis viverrini
AACTACCAACTGCAAATCTGAAATATCTATAATACGGGATAAATCGGTCCTTCCGACAGGTGTGCCTTTTTTCTATACCGAAACACTCTTACCCTATATGAACTGCCCGGGTGAGTTTTGTCTTAACCGATTTCTTAGCACTGAACCGGACAAGGTTGCGTCATGTTAGTGCTCAGTTATACTGTTGCCCCATGTTTCACTAGGATATAATCGATAGAAAGGTTCACCAGGCGCTAACACGCCAGTTGCTTAAGTTTACTTACTAGAGTGCTTGATTGACAAGTCAGTGAATACAACCATCGGGACAGTTTATTGGATGCTGACTACATATTTGAAAAAAA
>NW_008773513.1:0-341 GCF_000715545.1 Opisthorchis viverrini
CAGCTGACAACCAGATACAAAAACTTTACAAAAAGTTATGACAAACATGCTAACAGAGGCTTGCTTTCAGTCACATTCAGAAGTTCAACACTGACTCCAATGCTATGTAAACTATCCATTATTAAGCTCTCTATGATTTAAATAACTGTTTCCGAGTTCGGACGAACGTGGTCTGGGAACTTAGATAGCTCCTGGGGATTCACATGTCTTGAAAAAACACTAAAACATATGGTTTGAACATCTCATTGATTTTTTGTAAATCATATACTCTTTTAGCGCCAAAAGTGCAACAGAATGGCAATCATCTAAATTTGTATGGTTCTTTTATTTTGATATTTGTA
>NW_008773514.1:0-341 GCF_000715545.1 Opisthorchis viverrini
AAAAGGACCAATAAATCCAATTTTTGGTAATTTTGAAAAATTGTAACGCACGCACTCAAAAAACAACATCAGGTTTCCCTTTGCAGATACCGTAAGAGTCACGCAATATGGCTGTACAACACCAGTCTCAGGAGAGAATCGCGGTTCACTTCGCTTCACAATCGATGTCGCCAGGGGGAGACAGATGTCGACCAGGAGCAAACGCAAAACCCACACTGTCCGACCAACGGGGGCACAATTTTGAAAAGCTGTTTTCTACAACATTTTACTGCAAAAGACTGCGACACGCATGTAGTTTTCACTTCGACTAAGTTGTCTCACACAACTCTTCTGTCAAAATA
>NW_008773515.1:0-341 GCF_000715545.1 Opisthorchis viverrini
GTGGCCTGTTTACAGTACATCTAACTGAAGAGTGTCATGAGTCAGAAATTCAGCAAGGATTCAGATGCATGTCTTTGTAAATTTAAATTAGTTTACACATGAATGCATTTAGCAAATTGTGAGACCAGTTGCAATGTGAAGCGTAGTCATTAAAGTGCTACGAAAGCTTATCTATCTCTGTCTGTCGTAAAAATGGGAAACTCTCAGTCATTTGCCTACGCAGAGGCGCACAAAGATGTTCCCACGTAGCTTTCAATCCAACGGTCCCTGCACAAACTTTGCTAGTCGATTTATGATCAAGCAGCCGACGAAGGACTAACTGCAATGAGTTATCCGGTTTG
>NW_008773516.1:0-341 GCF_000715545.1 Opisthorchis viverrini
CATCATAAACGAGGGACTCAGCTGGGCTCCAGATGAATCTAATGTCAGAACCAGCTTTATTATGCAGATAGGTATATAACCAGGAGAGTTGTTCAAAGACAGGTTGTTGAATATAAATCGTTTTTTGCGCTTTGCTAAACGACATGGTTCGACTCAACATACTGGAACCTGTGACATGCTCTGCCTCACCTTGGTAAGACCAAGTTTGAATCATGTCTACATCTTTAGTGCTTTTATCCAACCTATGCCGGTGTCTGATGAGCTTTGGTCGATATAATGTTTTCACTGACCCATGTGTAGTTTTCATGAAATCATCGCTTCGTTGTCCTACCCTTACTTTG
>NW_008773517.1:0-341 GCF_000715545.1 Opisthorchis viverrini
ACGACTCGCATTCATTGTCAATGCTTTCCCAGTATAAATTGACATCACATCAGCCACATCGCATCACTAGTCAAATCCTATTTAAAGCCCAGTAGTTTTAATATATTCTGCTTCGATTATCGGGACTTCGCGTGTAACTGAGATGAATGCGGCCGCATTGGAGTTGAACTCAATGGATCCATATGGTAGTCCAGGGTAGTATCCGCTAGCCAATTAGAGCCGTCTGTGGACCGCGCGCTGAGGATTCAGAGCAGTTTAGATTGCACAATCAGCCACCGAAAACCATGGAAATAATGCCTGTACACATTCTATACATCATCGTACCCAGCTCGCAATTGCGC
>NW_008773518.1:0-341 GCF_000715545.1 Opisthorchis viverrini
TGTTCTCTGGTTTAAAATTAACACTGCCCCGAATGTATTTGCCAGCTTTACGCTGACATGGATCATCAGGATCGGTTCAAATTGAAAGCGCTTCTTCGGCCTAATCGTCTATTTTTTATTGAATTCATTTGCGGGCAATGTAAGCCATATTTTGGGAGTTGACATATATTTAAGTGACTGTCTACCTTTATGTTGTAGAACGCGACTTCGCCTTTTCGTTAGTTTGGTTTGCGGCTGTATCACTTTTCTTGTTGTTTGACCCAGCCATCGAATGTGTCGTTCTAGATCACACGTGGTCTTGATATCTTGTAAACACGTGGCTTTGAGCCGGTGTGGACTAT
>NW_008773519.1:0-341 GCF_000715545.1 Opisthorchis viverrini
TTCATCTGGTCAAAGCCAGCTTCTGTTTTTTTCTACCTATAGATCTGTGCATCTTGGATGCCGGACACAATTCGCTCGCGTACACAAATATAGGAAGTTCTGACAAATGTCTTACTGAATCCCCGATGAGAATTGGATTGGCACAGAGGCTGTGAAGTCATGAAAAACCAATGGAAAATTGTCCTGTTATCTTTGTCAGTTGAACTGGTGCGGAAATATGAGCTGTCATACACCGTTTAGTTATACTGAAAAAATCCCGATTGGATTCACTGTTGAAAATTCCGACAGGACAAACTTCATGTTAGGGAGATAAATGACCCGCAATTAGGTCTATGCAAGTA
>NW_008773520.1:0-341 GCF_000715545.1 Opisthorchis viverrini
GTGTGTAACCTGAAAATGATCATGGCAGCAAAGACTATATCACACTCAGTGATGGCATTCAGAATTTTCAAAGCGCAGTTGCCTTTTTGGCTGACACTTTTATTCGGCAACAAAGTGCTTAGCCGCGTGCGTCCATACACAAAAAATTGCCCTGCTGCTGTCTGTTGAAGGATTTGACAAAATTTATGCAGAAGTGGTCAGCTGCGATATTGGACAAAACATATACCTTGCGAACATAATCCGCTTAAATTGAAAAAATCGACTTCCTTTCAGATGTTTTTATGAGTTTTTCCTGCTTCTTACAAGTAGTTCATGGGGTCTCAAACGTTTACTTTTCTTGA
>NW_008773521.1:0-341 GCF_000715545.1 Opisthorchis viverrini
CAACCAACGCAGCTTCTGGTACCAAACACATTCTCCAATGGAAGCACCAGTTGCACAACCGGAAACTCGCTTTTTGATTGCCCCGTTACGGATTCGCCACCAACACACACAAGTTATGGTTCTGAGACAACGACAGTCAAACACATGAAGACGTCTCAAATTCGCTGCTCGAACGGGCCATACGACAAAAACAGCCCTCATGGTAGCTTGATACATGCGCCCCTTGAGATTCAGGGATAAAACACTTTGACGCCATAGATGTCACAAACGTGACCCGAGCCCTACAGATTCAGGTATTGACTCCATCTGTTACACTACAATCAGAACTAGTACAACTTCTA
>NW_008773522.1:0-341 GCF_000715545.1 Opisthorchis viverrini
TGTTGGCCCAGCTATGTGACATGCCAGCGGAGAGCACCGGAATATCACTGACGACTTGTGTACCACTGGAACTTTCGCAAACGTGCGCGGTGCGTCTTGCTATGTGGATATGGATACTAATAAACCATATCGTTGTGCGGTGGACTGAATTACTGCTCACGAAAACGATGACTGGAACATGTCTGGAGTACCATACTACCTCGAGCATTCCCAGGTTCGCGTCACATTTGGACAGCTCCCATTCTGTTTACCAGGAGTAAGCCCGTTCAAGTTGTATAGAATAAAACTGATGAGCCAGCGCCGACACTTTTTGGTACTTTGACGCAGGGGCTGGTGGGAAA
>NW_008773523.1:0-341 GCF_000715545.1 Opisthorchis viverrini
ACCTAAAGAGCTTGTTCAGTGAGCGAACCTCGCACACTAAACAGAAGATTAGTGTATGGTCTAACAATCGAAATGACAATGATGATATACAAATTTTCTACCTTCCCACATGCGTTTTTCCATGTCTACATGTAGAGCCGACTAACAAGTCCACCGAAAAAAACTCACACTTTGGATTTTTTCCTTCCGGTTGGTAGCCCGAAAATCACATATGACATGCGAGGACAAGCGCAGTAGGACTCTGCTCGTTACCTATTTTGTGGACCTATTGAAGGCCGTTAACTGAGTGATTCGGTTTTCGGGACAGAGGAAATACCAGGCTTCTTGGATGACTTTCACAA
>NW_008773524.1:0-341 GCF_000715545.1 Opisthorchis viverrini
GTTGTGGAATCCGACTTCTTGTTTTCGAGAGACGAGGTGCATTTTCAGAAAGCCAATTAGCACCGGTATGACTGGTAGGTGTATGATCCTAGTATTACGTCTGATAGTAAGCTCAACTCTCATGATTTCACTGCTCTAGGCCTGCCGACGCTGTCAGAGTGCATACTTTGCCGCCGTTTGATCCAGCGACCGAAATTGCAGAGCGACTTCACGGGGTATAATCGGTGGATAAGAGTTCTGAATCATACGGATCTCTCCGGTTTGAGATTCAAAGGCAAAAAACTCTATCAAAAGAATGCCCATTATCAACTTTTCAAAACCGGTCACAATCAATAACTTTT
>NW_008773525.1:0-341 GCF_000715545.1 Opisthorchis viverrini
ACTGCTGAGCAAACGTAGATAACATAAACGAAGAAGCCGATCGTATACGGTCAGCTATGAGGCGTAGATGATAGGAAGAAGGCGTCAGCCAAATTCTTCCTGACAAGACGACACACACCATTTTGCTTCCACTTGAACAGCGCTAGTATCTAGTTGTATGAAAATGCTTTCGTATTTCAGTATGAGAAACCAGTCTGTGATGAAACGCCGAGGATCAATTTACAACTGTTCCCTCCTTATTGGGAATCCTCAGTGGTTCTCACTAAGTCAGGACATAATGTCGCCCGTTCTTCAATCAAGGGATGCACATCCCTGGTGACTGACTCATCGAGTGACTCATC
>NW_008773526.1:0-341 GCF_000715545.1 Opisthorchis viverrini
AGGAGACCTAATACTTACTTAGGCTCTATTTGAGCAAGTTTTGGTCAACACGTTTTTCACTGTTGACCCAGCTAATAGCGGCGGGTGCATTTTAGAGGATTTTCAAGCTCAGAGAACGTATTATAATTAGGCAAATTGTTTATCATTTTTGGGTATTAGTTGCGTGGAATAACCTTCCGAAAAAGTGCACGCTCCATCTAGTACCCAGTTCAAAGTATTTTGGAGGATTTATCATGCAATTCCTCGCTCTGGCCAACTTACTGCCCCGCGCTGAAAACTTAAGGAGTAGTGCTACACCCTTTTACTTGTGTCTTTCGGGTGAAAGGCAGCCGCTGAACGAC
>NW_008773527.1:0-341 GCF_000715545.1 Opisthorchis viverrini
ACAAGTTATCCTGGTTAGTGAAATCAGTGAGTGAAGTGTAGTTAAAAACAAGCCTCTTTATCGTGATTTAGATAGCTTAGCATGTGCTTCTAACTCGAAGGCTAAGAGGTAGTCACGTGTTGTACCGCTAAATTTGAACTTCATTTGCAGGAATTTTCGGTTGCATTCGTTTGAGAATGTTGGATAGGATGACAAAACTTACTTTACGTTAGTGGTGTTAATGCCGAATTCATCCGGCACTGCAAGACACTGAAAGCTATCAAATTTACTGACAGTGTGAGGTGATTTGAGCTATTTTAAAATAGACATTTTATTCTGTAAGTGAAGCCAATCTATGCTGA
>NW_008773528.1:0-341 GCF_000715545.1 Opisthorchis viverrini
GTATCTCGAAGCCAATAGGACAAGTAAAGGCGACCACCTAGCAGGACAGCAAATGGTGAAGCCTTCCGATGAAGGTCATTGCGATACTACACTTAAAAAAAGCATTGTTCCTCAACAAGTCTAGCGTTTCGGACGTCTCCACAGAACAAGTTCCAGAGGTCTGAGGTCCGGTTATCCGGCTGCCCACCCACAGTGCACGCCTCAGATAAACCGCTAGTTGTGCATCTGTTCGCTAACACACATACGTACCGTTTGGGTAAGGTGAGGTTAAACCGATTGCTCCATATGCCATCAGTTTATGTTTTAGGCAGGACTAACTATCAGGATAAGGAAGCTAAAGC
>NW_008773529.1:0-341 GCF_000715545.1 Opisthorchis viverrini
TTTCTATGTGACTGATCACGCCTTTATGTGGGAACACGACCATTTTCTCGAAGCAGCTATGATTTTTGCTAACATTGTGTCGATTTTTTTGCACGCGATAGATGCAACGTGCTCGTGTTTCCCTGAGAAAAGTCCGAACTCTTTATTGTTTCAGGTTCGATCGTCTGTGTGAAGTTACAGGATGTGAAAAAATCGCCACCCTTGGCGACTGCTACTACTGTGTGGCCGGATGTCCCAACCCTGTAGACGACCACGCTGAGCGAGCAGTTGAGATGGGACGTGCTATGTGTTTAGCCATCCAACAGTTTGACGAGGACCACAAAGAATCGGTAGGTTTAGCT
>NW_008773530.1:0-341 GCF_000715545.1 Opisthorchis viverrini
CGTTTGCTTCCTCATGTCATCGACCAGGAAGTTGAGCAAGAGAGAGCGAGAGAGGGAGAGAGGAAATCCTTGCTGGATACCACTTTTTGTAGGGCTCTAAGCGACCTGTTGTTGTAGTTGTCGCCTTAAAGAACGGTATTACTTGCATAAGATCGTGAAACACTTCTTGTGCGATGACCGCAGTGGAAGTGAATTACGACCAGATCAATAATAAAATAAATTATTTACAAGGTTACTGGAAACTCTTCGACAGCGTACGACCCGTCCCGTTGTCTTCTGGGGATGCGAACGAGTTATCAGTTCTGACACCTGGTTTCACAGTTGCCATAACCTCTCTCTCC
>NW_008773531.1:0-341 GCF_000715545.1 Opisthorchis viverrini
AAAAAACTAGATGTCTAATTCTGTGACAACCCATAAATATACTGCACAAATTTAATGATAATACATTTGGGTAGGGCCTACAATATGGCGCCAGAGTGCATAGGCGTATTCGGCACGGCAATACGATTCTCATCTACTTGCATCAGCAATATTTCTTTACTGATTACTTTATGCCGTCGGGGCTTGGATGGACACGTTTACCGCACTTGTGACGGGATCGCCGTTGACATTAAGGTGAGTTGTTAATCTCGATGTTCTCATGCAAATGTATGTTCGTACTCTCCTCAGTATGAGTAAAATGGTCCAAACGCTCTTATGATCCGCTTGTAATGCCGCTGACA
>NW_008773532.1:0-341 GCF_000715545.1 Opisthorchis viverrini
AAATTTGCAGTGGACTCTGACGTCCCAAGCTCGAACGAAAATTATCGGGACTGATCAGAAAACATCCACATATGCACGCCAAGTATTCCTGTTTTACAACGGTCTCTTGACAAGATGTTCAAATTAAATGACTGCCTAGAAATTTCTGCTTGTGAAATCCAATAAAAATTCTGGTCTTCATTCTGCTTTGCTATTCAAGACAATTTGCCTCTAGGCAGTGTTCTTCTGGAACGCAACGCAACATTTATACAGCTGCAATAACAAAATTACGGATGTAAACTGCAAACTTCCAATACTCATGGTTTGCGAGTTTGACTGGCTTAACTTTTGTGACAACCCAA
>NW_008773533.1:0-341 GCF_000715545.1 Opisthorchis viverrini
GAATACGTTTTGACGAAAAATGTCTGTGTTATTTCCATGCAAATTTTGCCCACGCGCAAATCGGCGTGCATAATTGAAGTTTCTCCTGAATGGCCTTTGTTGTATACATTTCCATCTGGTGTACTGTAGTTGCGCACAAAGTGCTACGTTTAGCTAATCCTTATCAAATCCACGTTGTTCCGATTCTCGGATTATTGCTTTCAGTGACAACCACAGGCCTCACTTTGCAACTACTTTTGGCGTTATAATGTGGAACGTCCATTTGAGTACTCTATGAAAAATATTATGTATGTTATAATCCGTAATTTGGATAACTAATTTTAAACTTTGGAACTAAATTG
>NW_008773534.1:0-341 GCF_000715545.1 Opisthorchis viverrini
GGTTCACTCAAAACCGCCGAAAAAATGGACACAACGACAAACAATGCAGTCATTGATTTCGCCTGAACCGGAAATGTTTGACAGGGTGAACACAAAGGAAGATCGCTCCCAGCGGCATACAGAGTCACACTGTAGCACACACAAGGCAAAGAATCAAGGCGATGCATTGTGATCAAATGTAAAACGATGATGTCAGTCTGGTAGAATGACCAAATGGTTCTACAATGTATTCGAACACGCCTGAAACAGACCAGCTCGTCTGATAGTACAACTTCACAAATCGTCGGTTAGTTGTTCTCTAGTCTCGTCTGATTTTCATTCTACTTGGTGACTTCGCCTAC
>NW_008773535.1:0-341 GCF_000715545.1 Opisthorchis viverrini
AAACGAAAATCCAACTATGCGGTAGCAAGGCAAACGAATACGATATGCTTCCAACACAGCTCTCCAAGTATTATGACGTGATTTTGGAGAACGAACTTCATGTGACCTGCAACAACTGCTAGGAACAGAAGACCCCACTACAAGTCGAGGATACTTCAGTCTTGCTACTTTCCGAATAGAAGGAAGCAATATGTCACCGGATTCGTAGTGGGTTATTGGGCTGCTCACCTGTAGTATTGATATCCCACTGTCATTGTGACTTAACCACCTGAGTACCGAAGTGTTTGAATCGCATATCCTAGAGGAGCTATGCGGAACCCATACTGGTCGTAACATGATAC
>NW_008773536.1:0-341 GCF_000715545.1 Opisthorchis viverrini
TCTATCCATTGCAATGATGATGAGCTATGCTAAAAATTCTAAGTTAGTTGTAGCCAAACAAATGAGGTCTCATCCTTAACGTTGTGCACCAAACTGGAGGCGTCTGCGGAGGCATCAGCCTAATTTGCCAATGAGTGTTTATCTGGAACTGTGCCATATTCGCTGTTCAGTTAGGAAATAAGGGTGTGTTAATTCGAGAACCAGGCCCAATCGGTGGGGCCAAACAAGAGCAAATTCTAAATTTGATTTTTCAGCAACCTTATAGGAATTGGTTGTTGCTCAGGTGGCTTTTGATCTGTCCATCGAGCTCGACAATCGACTTGCAAACCTTTCGTCACCAT
>NW_008773537.1:0-341 GCF_000715545.1 Opisthorchis viverrini
TTCTAGGATCCATCCTATGTTTGCAAAAATGTGAGCTACAATCGATTTACCGAAAATGCACTCACATTCTGCTGCTTTTGGAAATTGAGTTGACTATTTATGCCAAATTCCTAGATGAGTGCATCTTCTCAAGTTGACTGTACTCGAATTTCAGAACAAATTGAATTTGAGTCATCTTGGACAGTGCACGTTTTGCGTTCAAGTGCCATTCGACCCTACAGTGCGCATTGGACACATGCTTTTTTGTCTAACCTGGTTATCCCAGCTGACTGGAGTTCGCAGACATCGGCACGCTGTGACCATTCAGTACGATAGTACTGGAGCAAGCTCGCGTGACACTA
>NW_008773538.1:0-341 GCF_000715545.1 Opisthorchis viverrini
TACAGATTTAGCAGGCTTGAAAGATTGTACATGGACTGTGCAGGGTGATAAAACCACAAAACTGGATCGGTTTTGTGGTATCTTGTCTGTGATTATTCACGCTTTCATTACGGTGATAATCATCGGCCGGCTCCAGTCCATAAGGGCGTAAAAGTTGTCTTTCATGCTTGAAAACGAATTTCTTGATGATTTGTTGACTAATTCAACTTTGCGCCAGCGTTATCTACTGGTTGGCATCAGAGTTAGCGTCGGTAAGATTCTTGATAACATCTGCCGCTGCCATTGGGGGATTTTTCTAACTCGACCTAATCTATGTGACGGGCAGTATTGAAGACCGTCCC
>NW_008773539.1:0-341 GCF_000715545.1 Opisthorchis viverrini
CCAATCAACATCACGCCAACGATTACAATCCTAGTATAACTAAGGTACTGTAAGCTACTAGGTAGCAATTACGTTTATCATGAAAAGGATACTCCCCGTTGGTAGGTCACAGCTGAATTGCACCTCCTATAGGATGAGGTGTATTCGGATTCCCTGAAACCACACATTGGCAGTTTTTACTGTATTTTGAAGGATCAAAGGCAAGCCGTTCGCAAGCTGAAGTTAACGAATTCTAACCGGGCATCGCAAGCTCCAGAGATACAAAGATAACCTCTTTTTTGTCCGAGCAAAGTATTTTTCACCAGAATATCAGAAGCAATCGCAATTTTATGAATGGGTTT
>NW_008773540.1:0-341 GCF_000715545.1 Opisthorchis viverrini
TTGAACGCTGTTCAGCAAGCATGCAAATTTGCTTGAATAATAAAGGGGTAATTTGGGTTTCCATTCGGTATGTTCCCTACAAATTATCTGCGTAAAGTTAACAGCGCTAAATTGAGGGCACGGAGCAAATAAAACGCCATAATCCTGCCGGGGATAATGAAAAAAATAAGGCCTTAGCGTTTCGGGAGATTACTTGCCAGGGCGCTGATATTCTACCGACACGTACAAATTGGTGTCTTATATGTTCGCAGAACTATTCAATCAAAGTATTTTAAATGGGGGAACATAAAACGAAATAATTTCGACAGAGCCCGGAAAGGTACATTTTGAGTCAACTGTGC
>NW_008773541.1:0-341 GCF_000715545.1 Opisthorchis viverrini
CTGACAGGCGGATCGATCGATCAACGGTGTGAGGACGGCTACTGGACTGTTGTTCGGACCGTTGAGTGTACGCAGACACATTACTCAAGCTTGAACACGTTCATCTGTTCAGCGTGGGCTGGTGGAATGGTGGTGGGATTCGGACCCAGGATATGCACTGACGATGGGCTCCGATAGGAGCAAAACTCGAGTTCAATGCCCTCCCTCTTTGGTGTGTTTACTAACCAGACTAATCGCTTCAAAACAGCAGGAGGACTGTTCACACAAGGGTGAAATGAGGGCAGAGAGTACAAATGAGGACAGCAATTGATAAACATTCAACACACAAAAAAAAACAGCTA
>NW_008773542.1:0-341 GCF_000715545.1 Opisthorchis viverrini
GTGTAATGTCGCACCGGCAAAAAAACAGTTATCAAGATTGGGTGAGCAGTCACACATGACCCCATCGTGCTTCTTGAGATTTGAGGCAACTAAACTGACCTCATGGTAATTCCCTCATTCATTTGCCCACTTTTAATCTCCACTTGTTTTGCCCGCCACTCAGCTTGCCGCAGAGGCGGTCCGGTTCGACACTCGGATGGTAGGATGTGTGTCTGCGCGTGAATGTGCGCACCTGACCTACTTACCCATGCGCGTTCGTGTCCCGTTGCTGAGCCTACCCTGACTTGTTCTCGTCAATGGGGCAACACTCTACTCAGCGTCGTTTGATGTGCGGACCTTGA
>NW_008773543.1:0-341 GCF_000715545.1 Opisthorchis viverrini
GGTGTGGCATTGCATACCACGTCTTACATGCAACAGACACCCATTTCGCCCACATCTATCGTGGTTCCTCTTTGGTTACAAAGAGCATCACGTGTCAAACTGCCGCGCAATCTCAGATTTGCTGACACATTCAGAGCACGTTCATGGTTATTCAACAACCAAACATCACTGTTCAATATCCGTTATGAATGCCGTGGGATATTCAAGAGAGATTAGGATGGTTTAAACGCATTTGCCGGTGTTGTCAAGCACGAAGGCGTCTCGTCATCAGCATCGAAGACAGCAACATCAGTGCCAAAACTGGTGCTTCACTGCCATGCAAACATAAGGTTTGCCTAATG
>NW_008773544.1:0-341 GCF_000715545.1 Opisthorchis viverrini
CCACCAAACAAGGATGCTTAACTGAAGAATGCGCACTACACAACCGAACACATTAAGCCTAGTTTCAAAGGTAAACAAACAATGTGAGTTGGGATTTTATACATGATGATTCCAAGAAGACTTACAAGTCAAGTAATACGAAAGGCCGTCCATCGTGATTTGATCATACAGCTAGGTATCGCGATCAGAAAATGTCAAACTCAGCTCTTACTGACTCAGGTGTCCTACGTAGTTGTTAGTCTGTACGCCGAGCCTGCCAAGCTGCCAAGCCTGGCGAACAGACCAACATCCAATCAGCTCTTGACAGCTTCAACTTCGGATGTCTTTTCATTCATTCACTC
>NW_008773545.1:0-341 GCF_000715545.1 Opisthorchis viverrini
TAATAAATACCCGATGTGGTCACGCTATTTATGTGAACGTTCATGATTTAGCCTCCGGCTAGTCTTTCACTTAAAAGTAGTCTCCAAAAGTCTAGTAGTTTTCCGGTTCCTGTCGAACGCAATTTTCGCTCTGGATGAATGTATACCCCTTTCTTACATTCTCATCTGAACTAACAATAAAATGTTGAATTCAGGGCAGCTCCTACTCGATGTTGTACTCAAATGCGTGTGAAGAACCACGAGTTACACGAGTTGTTTTCAAGTGATTACTGCTCAATTTTTTCGAAATTAATGAGTTGAATCATGGTACTAGTCTCGTTTCGGGTAAAGAGGATTAGTTT
>NW_008773546.1:0-341 GCF_000715545.1 Opisthorchis viverrini
ACAAACCAACGTTGACAACTTAGTCATTTGGCACCGATTTTGACCACTCAATGGCAAGAGCAGCCATGATGGAATATACCTGTGGTGTTCTAAACTGAGTTGTCCAAATGTGGATGATTTTTAGAGTTTGTTTTATCACAACGATTGATTCGTCCCATGTCAGTGCTTACTTGACAGCCAATTTGAAAGTTGAGTGGATCGATCGAATTGTGGCCGACAGTGAACAAACAGGATCTGCTCGGAGTAAATTCTTCCAGCGTTTGGAAATGTAGTCGAGGACGAACTAATCCGTTCTAACAGTTCATCAGTGTAATTCAAGATGATGCAAACTGAGACACACG
>NW_008773547.1:0-341 GCF_000715545.1 Opisthorchis viverrini
GAGTATTTTATTGTTGAAATCCCACAGTTTCAAGTGCGATATTCACGCACATTTCAGGAAAACGAATATGTACACTGGCCACAGTGGCCGCTTGACGCAGAAGATAAATTCAAATCATTTCCTGTTATAGTGATGTGTGAAACCGGCAACCCAAATCTATCATCACTTACGATCTGGTCCTCATATTTCTATAAATCCTTGACCAATTCTCCAAGAAGACTGTGAGGGCTTGCGGGATAGGTATAATTTGCTCGTCGAGGAGACACCTAAAATCCGCATTTCAATGTGCGCTTCCGTCGAGCCTAGCTGAGTTTACATAGTCTACTGAAGTGTATTCTGCT
>NW_008773548.1:0-341 GCF_000715545.1 Opisthorchis viverrini
TAAACTGCCGATGAGCACTAATAGCAGCTAAACTCGAGCCCAGTTCTTCTTAGCTTTGATTTGAACTCACCAGGACAGGTTGACTGTTCAAGCGAGCATGATGTGAACGTGAATTTGACAAGATTCACAAACATCTAAAGCTGTGGACTGGCTTGATACAGTCAGTGGACGGCAATGGTCAACATGTATTTGCTCTGAGAACTAAGCCAACAGATGCGCCAGAGCCATTTATATTCCAGCGTACTATTGGACCCCAATCCATCACTTTCTGCTTAACGTTTACGGGGAATGTTCGCAGCTCGGCTGTTGTTTGTTCAAAAGCTTGGCAATTTAATTGCAAA
>NW_008773549.1:0-341 GCF_000715545.1 Opisthorchis viverrini
CAGCTGAATTTCTCGTTCACTCAGTTGCCTGGAAACATTACAAGCGAGAAATTCAGCTGGGTTCCAGACAGAAAAATGTGCCGCAGAACGTATATTCGACAGCTTAAACTACAGCGCTGGTGTCATTCTTTTGGAGCGAGAAACGAACTTGGTTGTACTCAACCAATAGGTCAGTATTTTGCTAGCTACAAAATAGAGTGGCACGTTGAGATGATCCAGAATAGAGCTATCGAAAGTTAGCGAAAATATACGCTGTTCGCTACTGTCAAATTGGAGGTTCCACGTTCGGAAGTAATGGAATTAGGACTCACGGATCCAGAACAGGATTATGAGAAGGTACC
>NW_008773550.1:0-341 GCF_000715545.1 Opisthorchis viverrini
AATAGTATTTTGTAGGACTAAAATCAACCGCAAAGCAACTTAGTTGTAATGGGAGAAAGCCGGATCCAGTAAAAAATTTCCTATTCTTGTTCTATTTTTCCACTGTATTTGTGACACAAGGGTCTTCCTCCTTTCGAGATATCGCAACAACACAAACGAGAGGTCCAAGTGAGTTTTCTGGTAATACTAGTTGCCGGCGGTGTAAAACTGAGCTGGAGAATTGATGGAAACTGGAAATTCATGGCAAATCATGGACCACGTCTACCTAGTTAGACCCAGATAGCGGAAATCTGAAGTTGTGAAAGAGGATTCAGTAACCTCCCGGTTGGATCATTATGTCA
>NW_008773551.1:0-341 GCF_000715545.1 Opisthorchis viverrini
TGAAAAAATTTAGGACCATTAGTTGACATTTTCCGAGGATGACTGCCAAAGATTTGGGGTGCATATATGAAGTAATCCGCAAATTCAAGCACGTCAAAATCGATACTGTGTGTTTCACAGTTTTGATGGACGCTCACCAATCTACATTTGTAATACAAACGGCCAATATTTCGAATAGTACGGAGGTACCGAAAGCTTTACACTGCAACTAGGCAAATTCAAAGCAATAGTTTGGATTCCAGAAATGTTGTTCGATGTGCGAAATGAAGCGGTCGATTCTGTGTTTGACAAAAGTACAGATATGCAAAGCGGAACAGCTTATCAAATCCCCGAAAGTATTG
>NW_008773552.1:0-341 GCF_000715545.1 Opisthorchis viverrini
CTATTCAAGTGATGACGTGGCTACGAATAAGGTAGTCAGTAGCAAGATTTAATTGTATTTTCACGTACTACTCAGCTCTGCCAACTGGTGGGCTACCGGGTGGGCCGGTTGTAATTAGCTGGAAACCGCTGTTACAACAGCAGCCCTATAAAACTGAATGAAGAGTGGTTCCACTGAGCCTTTGGCGGTACGACCATTGCTCCAGTAGAATCTTGCCCGATGGCTCTCCGTGTTCTTCAGCAAACGACTGGAACGGATAAGGGTTGTCTTAACGCTGTGCTTGGTACTGTACTGTCCTCAGTTGCCACGAACCCAGGAGAGCATCCTTCATTCGTAATTGT
>NW_008773553.1:0-341 GCF_000715545.1 Opisthorchis viverrini
TACTGAAACAACGCCGCTGTGGGAACTTCTACTTTCATTGCCCAACGCATTTATTCCAAGGCACTAACCGCACGAATTTCGGTTTGCGACAGACCGGTTGTGCTTTTCTACTCCTATTAGCAGTCTACTCAACACAGTGAGCAGGTCACTCTAGTCCGGATCTTATCCGTGCGACGATATAACCAAATTTGCCGCAACAACTCACGAAAATTCTGAGCTTACAAAATAAAGGATGCTTTAACGATTTTAAGTGGATCTCACCGTTTGAACTATTTTCCAGTCGTAAAAGTAATTGAGAAGTTGAGTTATATTGCTTCTGTTTCAGAGTCTGTCACTCAGTG
>NW_008773554.1:0-341 GCF_000715545.1 Opisthorchis viverrini
TTTTTTTCTGTTTTTCGTCCTCCATATTGGTCATATCAATTGCTTCTGGTCTTTTGAGAGGACATCTCAATGCGTTTTCCCTCATACTAGCTGTGAAGATGAATGAGACAAAAGTCAAAGCGATTACCTCAAAGATAAAGAATGAGCGCAATCCCGAGCAGAGCGAGTAACCGGTCGGTTTCGAGGTTGTGTGCTGTTCGAGTAGAGCACTGTATGCGGAGTTGTCCACGGGTAGCCAACGATAGCATCAGTCAAGCCGAATTTTAGCTGTAAATAAAAGCCAATGGGGCGTCAAATGTAACAGAAAGCCACCAGCACTTGGATGATTACAGAAAAGCAAA
>NW_008773555.1:0-340 GCF_000715545.1 Opisthorchis viverrini
TCGGAAACTAGCGAAGGAGAGTGGTAACGATGACACGTGGAGGCTTAGCACAATGGTGGTGAAGTGGTGCTGAGTGATCTGTCACAATGAAGGTGCGTCGCTCCATCCAAAATGTCACAGCTGTTGTTGACGTTTCTTTGCTATACATCTGTGCTTCACGGGGGAAGGGCAGAGTCCCCAGAGGAAGGAAGATAAAACCACACAAGAAATAACACACAGCCCTAGGTGGATTAAGATGGATGTCAACTCGGCTTTTGAGAGGTAGAGAAGACAGAGGCGGACAAAGAGTTTCAGAGATGTGAGAAAAAAAGATTAGAACGGGGCAGCAGTAACTTGATAG
>NW_008773556.1:0-340 GCF_000715545.1 Opisthorchis viverrini
TATTCTAGATTACTAGCAGCCTTGTAATTAAAATTAAGTCCATTAATAAGCGCGTTTTCCTCCGCTGCCGTGGGTTGTCTTCTGGAGAGTTCCCTGATCCATGCTTCGTTTTCGGCGCGCTCGGTTGGCTTGATTAGTCTGTAGAACTTGCGCTCAAGTGAGGCTCGTTTCTTCTCAATAGTGCATCGTACTCAACGATCACGCAAAACAGAAGGCCAATCAACTGAGCAAAACCCATCCCACAAAGCAAGAAGGAAACGACCGAATCACAGCATGACAACCACACACGGGCCCGCCGAACTGAATGCACTCAACGTACCAACCGGACACAGGAGATTGA
>NW_008773557.1:0-340 GCF_000715545.1 Opisthorchis viverrini
AGATTTAATTCTATTAGGACATTTACCATACCTTCTATTTTTTACCATTTCAGCTATCCAGTAAAATGACCATCGACCAGCTAGTCAGAAAGTCAGTGTTCTTTCGGAGTTTGGTGGGGGGCGGCTGACTCTTGCCGACGTTATCCCGACACAGTGTACCGGTCACCTATATAGGTGACCGGTACACTGTGTCGGGATAACGTCGGCAAGAGTCAGCCGCCCCCCACCAAACTCCGAAAGAACACTGACTTTCTGACTAGCTGGTCGATGGTCATTTTACTGGATAGCTGAAATGGTAAAAAATAGAAGGTATGGTAAATGTCCTAATAGAATTAAATCT
>NW_008773558.1:0-340 GCF_000715545.1 Opisthorchis viverrini
ACGCGCAGCACATCCGGTTCCGCACAATTCATTGTGTTGTCAATGTGCGCAGATGTCCAGTGATCTACGAACTGTTGTCGTCCAATCCACAGTGGGTGCCAAGTTTTCTGTCTATAATCCCTTCTGAGCGCTCTTGAGGTTTAGTTGTTACTACACAGTATAGAGGCAAACTTTCTTGCGATCAATTGTGTGGCAGTATATTCAGCACTGTGTGGAATTTCGGCCTCACGCCAGGGTAAGCCATCGAAACAACATAATCCTGAGAGAAATTTATTGAACTGTGTGTGATTACATGCGGACAACAGTTTCGAGTAAAGGGTGGTTGAGACTCGTTGTCATT
>NW_008773559.1:0-340 GCF_000715545.1 Opisthorchis viverrini
TTGTCAACAAATTTCAGTGTTTCTGGTCATTAGCCTCCAGTCAGTGATGACAAAATCTTTACAGTCATCAGTTATAGAGTTCTTTGGCTACATAGTGTATTGGCATCCGCAGACATTCAGTCCAAACTTCTTAAGTGGAGCCAGCTAAAAGACTCCTGAAGATCACGTGTCCGTGATTCTTCTGCAATTTACACATCTGCGATAGTTCGCGTGAAAAAGAAGCAATAAGTGAGACGTAACCATCCAGTTGTATTACCGTGCCACCCAAAAAGCTCGAGGATTTAGATACCGGTAAATTTTAGACAGGGTCAATCGAAATGTTGGGGTCGGTCTCTGACGG
>NW_008773560.1:0-340 GCF_000715545.1 Opisthorchis viverrini
TTCAAGTTTATTGCTCTGAACTATTAATAGTCAGTTTATTGCGAGCATCGGAAATCCTTTGTGAGTTCATGTGCATCTCGCTTCTGATAAGTAGAGAAAAGGTTGCTTCCGATTGGAAAGGAATGCAAGATGTACACAGAACCTTCCGGTTGCCTACAGCTTTGATGGTGGAAAATTATCTGGCTTCTCTGGCCAAGACTGAGTTCGTTCGCTTACCTCTTGATAAGTTGCATCGAAGATGAACGCCACAGTGAGTAATCGAGGATACCGAAAGAGGTAAAGCGATCAGTTCTAGCTGCTTTTCAGTCTATCAGCGCACGCGGTAACCAAACCTTCCATG
>NW_008773561.1:0-340 GCF_000715545.1 Opisthorchis viverrini
AGAACAGACGGAGCGTAGGCACAGTCTTAAGCTGCCAGAGATAATTTCTGCAAAGACGAGTAGAGCACAGTTTGAAACCGTTTAATTACACAATTAAAAAGGAGCAGGAATCGGTTCTTGTCAGCATTGCCTTCGATGCTAGTTTGCTGTCTGATCTGACAGACACGATCCGTCATTTGTCGGTCATAGCACCATAGTTCGGTGGCAAGGAGTGGGAGTCAACCCAATAAGCTGACTTCCTATCCACCTAATTGTGTCCTTCGGAATTCCATTTGTCGGAGGAGCTCAACATGCAACCGGAAAAAACGCAGGCAAACTCCTACGCCACCCCTTCATGACC
>NW_008773562.1:0-340 GCF_000715545.1 Opisthorchis viverrini
CGAGTCAACTTTCATATCCTTGGAAACTACTATCAGTCTTCCGCACTTAAGTAACTTATAGAATCGGACTGTCTTTCATCTACTGGAGTAGTACGCGACTAATAACGGCTAGGAATTGTTTATCTGGTCGTTTTGTAACTCACTTAGTTCTGCCCACTGCTTTCTGCTGCCATCACAGTCCCCATCGAGTTAGTTACCAGGCCGCACAATGTACTTACGGGACGCCGAAAGCAACATTCGTCAGTGGTTAGGGGGTCGTGTACCGAGTACATCTGTTTCGGTGGTCATGAGACTGTGCTTTCCCCCAGGTTCTAGACTGTCACGAAGAGACTGGACCTTA
>NW_008773563.1:0-340 GCF_000715545.1 Opisthorchis viverrini
ACTTTTCGCTTGACCCTGAAGATGGTGTTGTGGTGACAGATGAGGACACTGTTGGACTTGTGCTGAAATCTTCTGCCAGCTAGAATGACAACAAGCGGATGAATTCCTAATTGGAATGATGTGGTGTTCAGCTATCATCCGCTTCGGTCACATAGCTTGAAGTTGCAGTTGCGACCTGCGCGTAAACAGGCTCGGTAACGCATTGGCAGCCAGACCACAGAGACACCTGAGGTTTTGCGGTGTAAGACGGAAAATTTTCAGTCGATATTTTGTCCACAAGTGAAAATCAGGAGCAGCAAAAATAACTTGCACACCAGCCCTAGTTCAGTTCACCGCTCCT
>NW_008773564.1:0-340 GCF_000715545.1 Opisthorchis viverrini
TATTTTGAAAGCTTATGGAAAAGTCCTCAGTTCATGTTACGCACTGTTTTGTATTATTCTCAAAGAGGTCACACGGGCCGCATCATTTTCGGCCGAACCTATTTAATGTGGTTTCTTGCATCTCTCTCTTAATCATAAATTATAGTCTTTCAGTTACGCAGCGAAAAGCAACAAACATGGTCCTAATTGGCGAATTTTTCCAGCAACATGAATTTCCCAAAAGTTATCAAAATGGCACCAAATTATAGACATACTTTTCATTATACTACGATGCCTTGCATACAATAAAAGACAAGCGACAAGAATAACGAAATTCAACAATCAAGCAGATATGCGGACA
>NW_008773565.1:0-340 GCF_000715545.1 Opisthorchis viverrini
TTTGTTTGTTTGTTTGCTTGCTTGTTTGTCCAGATTTCGACAGAAATACTTCGGCGAGTTCATCTTTTTCCAAGCCATCTAGAACCTCGTGACCTTGACCTGATAATTCCGGGTAGCGATTGGCCTACTTGGATTCAGACGGAACTTGGACGACTCAGTCGTGAATGTGCCAGTCCAAAGCCCAAAGGATGGACAGCACTCAGTCGTGAGGCATGGAAATCCTACCAGTCTGGGTGAGTAAAATCTATGGTGTTGCTTCAAATTGGCTCAGACACTATTGATTAATTAGTCATTTTATTGACCACTATCTATCGATCAATTAGTCAAATGTCAACTGATC
>NW_008773566.1:0-340 GCF_000715545.1 Opisthorchis viverrini
GTGAGCCAATAATTGGATCTGTCTAGAGAAGCATGATCTCAGTGAGTGGGGCGGTCACAGAGGACTTATGGTGATCTAGTTGTAAGCCAACCTTTTACGTCACCAATTCGAGGTCTTCCTAAACAGGCCCGTGAAGGAGGGACCATAGGCAGTAAGCGGAATTCCGGATGGAAAGGGGCTGTTTGGAACACAGCTCCATGCTCCATCAGGTGTTAGAGATAGCTTTCACTTCTGTTGATCGGTTAGACTTTTCAGTACCCTTGCACAACAGGGTATATTCTAGAAATTCGTGAATACCTCCTGTTGATTTTATTCACCTTATCTTGAACCTGAGTGTAAG
>NW_008773567.1:0-340 GCF_000715545.1 Opisthorchis viverrini
TTAACCTGCCGCCGATCTTGGACATGCACCAGCTGTGGTCCCATTCCCACTTCTGTCTCATTCCAGCCACACGGTTCACCCACTCTGCTCACGTCTGCACCGCACAGTTTCCACACGGATGGCGCAGACGAAGGTGGTGAATGCCTGGGGAAGTCACCTGAGGGATTTGTCTCCCTCGTGCAGTCAGGTGACAATCTGTTAATCAAAATCTTGATATTCAATTCCCTGCATTGCAGCGTTGAAAACTCGACTCACCAAACTGTCTGTTGCGAAAACGTGCAGTTCGCCAACAAACCTACCGCACTTATCACGCTCGTGCGCCTCCGTCCCTTTTTGTGTA
>NW_008773568.1:0-340 GCF_000715545.1 Opisthorchis viverrini
ATAAGATTGCTGAAAACTTTTCGACAGCCTACAGCCGGTTTCGCCCTTCCACTTCGGGGAACCATAGTCCCCAGGTCTCCCTCTAGTCAATCGCATGTTCGGCCTGAACTCAATTCGCACGAAATTCACCCATCTGATTTCGACGTAATATTTGCTTGAATCTCAGCTGAATCTCTCGTTTATGGTGTACTTTAGCCCCCATTTGTAAGCATATGAGTCTAGCTCGCAAATTTCGTACAAGTTGAGTTTGAGTAAAACACAAAGTTGACTGAATTCAAACACAAGGGACGCCTCCCTCCCCAAAGAGTCCCCTAAGGGAAGGGTGACATCGGTCGTGGGC
>NW_008773569.1:0-340 GCF_000715545.1 Opisthorchis viverrini
GGTATTCTAAATTTGCTCATAACATTGAGGATTTATAAAAAGTCATGTGGATATCTTTGCCTTTTGTCTTCTATGCTTATCCTATCAGCTCTGCTAATATCTTTGCTGGTTGATTTGTTTTCATTTAACACAATAGAGATTCTGGTACTTGGGGCCTCACGATCAAATATCTTTTAGTCGACTAAAGCTGAAGATTATTCTTCTATGACTCTATAAATAACGTGCCTTAAGTTTTTATTGGTTTTACTGTGAAATTCTGCAGAATTTAATTGTTTTGCTACAAATACTGATTTGTGCCTCGGAATGCAAAAACTCAGTAGTGAGAGGAAAGAATATAAAC
>NW_008773570.1:0-340 GCF_000715545.1 Opisthorchis viverrini
AGCGTGTGGCTGGTAGCAATTGCGACGTGAATGTAAAAATGGCTGACTGATCTAAGCATATATGTTGCCGTTGGAGCGAATGACGCAGTTGTTTAGACCTTATTCATCTGAATGAAGAACATGAGTAGCCTACTGAGAGTAACACAACATGCGGTGATGGAATTTGCTGGCGAAATCAATTTACATATTTCTGGTCTGTCTTCTGTTCGAGAGGGGCAAAGCAGAACCAACACTGCCATTTTTCGTCTGCATCACGTTGTTCTAAGAAAACTGTGAAACCTCAGTTGTGCGTAAATATATATTTGGGCGTATTCATCTCAGAAAATTGTTATTTTACTGA
>NW_008773571.1:0-340 GCF_000715545.1 Opisthorchis viverrini
GGGGACTCCTCCGCATGTGATCCACATCAAACGCGCAGTGTGCAACGACCGCACTGTAGTTTATGCGTCCCGAAATATATCTCAAGCTTCCGAGCGTTTTCTTGGTCCTGATCCTGTAAATATCAGCAAAGATCGCCAACACATTCTCTCAATAACGTATGAATGCAGCGGCCAATATTCCATTAGAAAAATTTCAGTTCATATTTTCACATACTCTTGCACATTACTATTACTAATAAATCGTACCCACGACTTTGCATACACCATCATCAATCACAATGCATGGTTTGAACCGTTAGCGGAAACAGGTGAGTTTCATACGATTACTTCCTGGAGTCTC
>NW_008773572.1:0-340 GCF_000715545.1 Opisthorchis viverrini
TGGAAACTCTTAGGACACCCATCGTTGGATACATCACAACTGATACAGTCCTTCAGTGTTCCGTTCCATATTGATATTCTTCTACATACTATGCAGCCTCGGGACTTCTCTGCGAGCAAACATTATTTTCCCTGGCAAAAGATCTATGGACACCATGGCCTCAGTTTATAACGATTCTACACCACTTCAAATACTACTGAAAGAGTTATAACTTGAACAGCGGGAATAACCACTTCAAGAGCAAGGAGAACCAATCTCACCGCTGTTACGCATGGTTAACTGATTGGTTCTCATCATGAAAAAAGACAGCCACTGGGATGAGGTTCAAGTGTTCCCTTCG
>NW_008773573.1:0-340 GCF_000715545.1 Opisthorchis viverrini
TCGAGACACAACTTCATCAAGTTTGATGGCGTACAAACTGTAACCACTCGGTTTGAGACCAATAATTGCTTTTTATGGTGAGGATACTTTCGATTTGGAGGCTTCAGTGAGATTTCAGATGTCCAAAAACACCTTCCATCTTATATGTGATGACCTCTAGTGTATCCAACACTCAAGTGAAAGGAGGGGTGGAGTTGCAAGCAGAAGGGGAGCATTAACACGAGGAGCAACCACCGAACATTTCGAGATAGGTATTTTATGAACTCGGTATCCGGATACATTTGCCATCGGTTGATTGTTGCTTCAGGCAATGGGTCTGTTTCGGATGATCACTTTTGTC
>NW_008773574.1:0-340 GCF_000715545.1 Opisthorchis viverrini
AATACAAACCAGAAATGCTGACACATGAGGGCTGGTCAGTGTTCATTCTGCGGATAAGAGCGTCCAGTCTTTTCATCTGAATTAAAAGCCCAGTTCTTGGTACACTGACCAAATCCACATTTAATAAACTGTTATTTTTGGCTGTAGGCCAAACTTTGACGTGGTAACTAATCAAGCACTTCAAATTTTCCAAGTGCCAGCCAATCCATGCTTCAATATACGAAGAGCCTTGTTTCGAAACCATATGATTTACAAAAGTATACCTTCGTACACTACACTGTGCACAGATATTTAACACGTCATATACGTCCTTAGAGCACCAACTTTAAAAGTTCGTACA
>NW_008773575.1:0-340 GCF_000715545.1 Opisthorchis viverrini
GGCCTGTATAGTTCGTGAGGTAGCAAGTAGCATTGAGTTGAAGCTGTTCGAACGTTACGGAACAGTTCAGCTCTTCGGCCAGTTTGAGGGATCCACCAAATGTATTGCGAACGGTGCACTTTGTATGTTCCACCGATGGCCTTCAAGATAAGTCTCAGGCTACTTTTTAAATCAGAATGAGGTCAGAGCCATTATTGAGTTGTGGGGTAGCCGGTGTGCATTAGTACAAACTGTGACGAATTTTGGTCGGCCGGATGACTTCATAGCCGTTGATCGCGTCCTTTGGCCGAGTCGAAGTCTGCACGGTCTCGTGAAGACGTCTCTGCAGCATTCTTCTTTG
>NW_008773576.1:0-340 GCF_000715545.1 Opisthorchis viverrini
CGGGCAGCTAAGGATCTCACATGACGATTGGAGCTACCAGATGGTGGGAACAGACAGATGACGGCAGTAGATGGTGTATTGAGAAATGGATTTACAAACAAACAGGTTAATAAACATCATGAATTAAGCAGAGCGCAATCAGTAGGAGCAGAAAAATGGACAGGGGAGAACAGGGCTTTCTGGAAGCAACAGCAAGTTAGTACCAGACGATATGAAAACGTCCGGATACGGGCAGTCAGACAGTGTGAATAGGCTTTGTACGGGGACACCGTCGCAGAAGACGTTCGCCAGGTAGCCTAAACTGTTTGCAGTCTTCACCTGACTGCGTGACGAAGCAGCG
>NW_008773577.1:0-340 GCF_000715545.1 Opisthorchis viverrini
TCGGGTTCGAACCATGGACCTTCCGATCGAACGACTTGAGGCATCTCATCCCAACGACGGTCGAGTTCACACGTTGATCTCTTGCCGTCGCGCCGGCCTCTGGGTATTCCACTCAACGTTCCAACGTTTTCGTGCCGATACGCAGTCTTACCCCACTGTAAGATTAAGCCTACCCCAAGTGTATAAAACACCAACGTGAGCTGCTATAGCACATCACCTATCTCACACATAGTATTGCTCAGCGGGTGTCACATACGGAGGCCACGCTTGCAGACTAATCAGCATTTGTAGGGAACATGTTGATGATTTTGGTTCTGACAGGCGATGATCTCTTTGATTG